>NW_017306709.1:103175-109545 GCF_000935625.1 Nanorana parkeri
GTAAAAATCGGGGATGTACACTAAAATTTTTTTTTTTTTTTTTTTTTTTTAGGGGGGCTGGGGGGGTGGGATAAGGAAAAAATAATAGTTCATGGTAATGATGGAAAAGTTATGATATAGTTAGAAATAATGGATGTATTAGTTAGGAGAAAATAACTAAAAGCTCTTGTAAATATATATGAGATGGAGCAGAACTGTGTTTTTTAAAACATTTTTTTTTACCATGTATTGGTTTTGAAATAATTATAAATAAGAATTTTTAAAAAATGGTCAGGGCGGCTAAAAAGACACTTGAACACTTCTATAGAATTGTAGTCTTTCTATCACGTACCTGGTAGAGAACCGAGTAGTGAGGAGGCCTCCTTTGCAACTCTTGTACCACACCCCTGAGAGTGGAGACAGGGAATGAGAGGACAGAGAGCAGCACCGGTGCCGGAGGGTGTAGGGCACTGTGCCTGGGTAAGTCCCGAAGCAGGTGTGGATGCAGCTGGAAGGACAACGAGAAACACTGCTGGAGCAGGACAGAGTCAGGCAGGCCTGGGTCAACACCGTTTGGGCAGCGAAGTACAAGAGCGGCAGGCAGAAATATAGCCTGGGAGCAGTCAGGCGTAGTCAAAGTAGATCCGGGTCAAGGCAGCAGAACACTGGAACAGGCAGAAACTCAGGAACACACACACAAGCTGAAAGACCATTCAGCAATGAACCATAGAACTGGCAGGTTTAAATAGGGCCATCTATTCAGGGAAGCTGTATAATTTCCTATGCGCCACATTAGCGCGTCTTTGCGTGCACGCTCCATTTCCTGCAAATGTGGAAGACAGGCCTACGCACATGTGCAGAAGCACCCAAATGGCCAGGTATAGTCTTACACTTTCGCGACAACCCCCCTACACACAGACACACACACACACCGCTTGGCTCAGCTGTTCCTCCTGGACCACGTAAAGTACCTTTAGGATGGCATGCCTCTGCAGTGTGAACTTGGAACTGCTTTGCTGTGCTCTGCTCTTAGCACTTCCAGGTTCAGAGCTGTCAAATGCTGGTGAGCTGTGGCCAGGTAAACAGTAGACCCCTGATGTATCCATGAGGAGGACCTATCATCTGCACAATGCTACCATAGGGTCATATAAGCCTTTTTTTGATAGTAATTCAATAAAGTAAAAAAAAATATTACAAAAATTACATTTAATAAAATGTAAAAAAACTTTTAAGGACCCCGCCCCTCTGCATACACACATACGGAATAAAATATGCAGACCTACTATATATGTATGTTTTACACAACACATATTTAGTATTGCTGTGCATGCTGGAGTGAAATTAATAATTCTAAAGCCATTATTTACAGTTAACTCAAAATTGATGAGCTGTAGAGGTTTTTAAAAATGTCACCTACACAGGCCTGATATATTTAGTATCTACTCAACACAGTCTCATATTTTTACAAATCATAAGGAATTATAATGTATTTTTTACTGAACATTTATGTTTGATAAACATAAAAATTAGCAACGATCAACTTTTTATTTTACAGGTTCTCTGCTTTCAGGAAATATATAATGCTTTGGGGGTTATAAAATAAGGCCATTGCTCTAGGATGAAGGCTAGTATTTATCTGGAATGGGGAGAGTATTTTAGGTTGGTAGAAAAGGGGGGGGGGGGTGTATAAGTGTACTTTGTGCCCCCCTTCAGCTTTAGGCTCCCACATAAAAAAATAAGCCTTAGTACATGGGCCATAGGCTGCTCACACAGCCGCTGCATTGCTTTGTTTATAATTTTTGGGGCTTGTAAGGGTTAGTAAGCAAAAAGGAGCATGTGCAGCAATTGTCACCCCTAGAGTTTATCCAATGTGTTAGAAAATCTCTGATCATTCCTAGTTTCAGGAACGAGGCATTCTCCACTCATGCTACATCTAAACCTAAGGGGGGCAGAAATGTGGATAAGGAACATATCCCTTCATAGAGCAGTGACAGGGGCCCAGAAGTGGGGAGAAATTTCCCTGAACAAGTTCTAACCCTTCTTCACACTCACACACCCTTCCTCTTTGATTCCACTTCCACTTTTGATTTAAAATTGCTCATTATTTCAGTATCAGTGGTAGAAACTGACATTTTGGGACTTAATGCCTGTTAGAATGTCACTGTCCTCTTTTTAAATAAATCAGTTTGTCATCTGATCCCAACGAAAATTGACAGATGGATCAATGGTATAGTTTGCCTATGGCTACCTTAAAAAAAAGATCATTTGTATGAGCCATCTTAAATGAACAAAGTTTGACTTGAAATCCACTGTTTCCTGATGTGGCTATTTTGGGTCTGTGGATGTACATTATCCTGAGCCAATAAAAACAGGCATTCAAAAACTTCTTTTAGCCATTACCAAAAAGATTTGTCGACAACAACTGAACTAACCAAAAAGATAAAGCAGTTTCTAGCAGTATCTAGTTCATGCTGATCGTGTGGGATGCCACTTTTATTTCAGTGTTCTACATTGACGAGAATAAAGGAAAAGAAAATTCCATGAGTAAAATAAAGAATAACTGTCTAATGTGGATGGTACTAAAGGAGTTAAGTGAAAGGAAGCACATACAGGCACTGGGACTTCCCATATGGTGATTTACATTCCAAAGAGACAGACGGGTCTACATTGAGAAGTGAGCCCTGTACAATACCAGCACAGTCATCTCTCAGCCACGGCACACATTCCTGTGCCTTTTCTGGCTAGGAGCAGCTCTGTATTTAGAATCTTTTGGGAACGTTTACACCACAGGCTGTATACACAGTTGTTGGATGATGGGACATTCATTAACATAGCGGTTCACCCTGCTACACACTGCTAGCTTCAATGGAGCAGGAACAACAAAGTGCAGCTACCAGCAGTAAAGAGCTACTTGGGGCCAGGCAGATTTGAAAGCCCATAACAGCAGTACCTGGGTACAATAGTAGAGTATGAAAGGAGTACAGAAGTAGCAGCCATGACGGATTAGCAGTGCACAGCACCAGACTCAAGTTACTAATAACAAGGCATCATGGGAATGAATCCAAATGTGTTGGCCAAGTCATTTTTTTTCTTGCACGCAAGTAATGACAGTGACTGTTTTATCTCTATCAAGTGCAATTTGGTTTAAATCCCAGTTCACACTTTGGCCTTTTTTGCATGTTAAACGGACCTTTACCCCTTTTCAATAAAAATCACATCAGTATGCAGCTCTGCATGCTAATATAAAATTATCTTACATTCAATAATTAAACAAACATTTTGCTTTTACTTATAATGACTGTGAAGGTTACATCACAGTGCATTGCAGCAAAATCAAATCTCTAGTCTCACAAGATCTCAGGAAAAGGCATTCTCCCTTTGATCTCCTGTCACAGAGCCGTGCCGGTCCCGGCCGCATCGGGCACAGCCGATCTCGGGGCAGTGGCAGCTGCTAATACAAGGGATCGAGCGTTTCTAGAGACGCCCGATCGCTTGAATGCAAAGCTCCCGGCCGGCCGGGAAGCTGCTCGTCGGGCTCCACCGTCCTCTCGTCACAGACGAGCGGACGAGTGGATTTTTCAAGCCCTGTATATATATATATATATGTATATATATATTGTATAATATATATATATATACACTGAGTGGCCAGTTTATTATGACTACCCCTTCACAAACCTCGAACAAGCACGTAGCAAATTAAACTCAAATAAAGCTCAGAATTGGTTATTTCTGTACCTGTTCTAGGTTGATGACTCGAAATATTTAAGCCAAGGCATGACAGCCAGACAATTAGCATTCTTAGATAAAGAGGTAATTAATGGCAGCCTACATACTTTTCTCATGAAACGTTTCCTTTAAAGCAGTGATGTCAAGTTAAGTGCAAGAGGGCGTTTATGAATGTACGTTTTGTTTAAGGGTACAGCGACCTTATATATTTTTTTTAATTTAAAAAAAAAACAACATAAATTCAAGTATCATTAAGGCACAAGCTACAGCTTGTAAGGTATGCTGGTTCCTTTAAAGCTGAACTCAAGACAAACAACTCCGTATGAACTGTGCACGCATTGCAGAGATACATGGTTTGGCTGTGTCAAGAATGGCAAAGGACCGATCTGCTGTGCTTGTGCATGAGAATGTGGAAATTACTCCATATGATTTTGGCCAGATATACTCTTTAAATCTTTTCAGTTACATTCACTTTTATTTTTTCAAAAGCTTGTAGTGGGCCATAGAACCTAGACTGTAGACTCAAGGCACATCTTCATCCCAGATATGTTGTCATGCACTTTTCTTTACCTATTTTAAACGTGGGGTACAAAATGCATTGTATTCAGCAGGGCCCATTCCAAGCTATGCACTGTGTTGGGTACATTGCAAAATAAGTCATGCCTGCTGCATTTTTTAAAAGCAGGCATATGCAATTTGCCACGCATGTCAGTTGTATTAGGACTGTTAAAAAACACAATGCTTCTGAAATGCATATTCATGTCTGACAGCACAAAGTGGGTTATATCATGTATTCTGATGTAAAACAGCCCTTGTGTCCTTGATTGATTTGTTTGCTTGCAGTATAATTTGTTTTCAAAGATTAGACGTAAACTGGCTGTGCATTGGTTGAATTTAGTCGAAATTCGACCAGTGTGTGGCCCTGTCGTGACCGCTGTCAATTTTTCAATTGACTCTTGTCAAAAGAGCTGGTTTTAAATAAAACTCGCCCAAACAGCTGCAGTCACTGTTGAGTTAATCTGACAGTGTCTGTTCGCACGGATGGCGGAATTGAGAGTAATAAACTAACAGATTTCTTTCTTTTAGCCTGCAGGCTGAATGAAAGGAATCCCACAGATTCCTCTATCCATGCTAAACAGCGTAGATGGAAGAATCCCCTCCAGGCTATTGTATTCTGACAGCTGGCATCCGCCACTGTTAGCATACCCGGACAGTGACAGCTGATTGGCCTCAGTCACTGTTCAGCTGACAATTTCTAGCCTGGCTCCTTTGACTTCCCGACTTTATTTTTACTTTTTTCGAGCCGGCAGAGCGACCCATCTGTGAATTATCCAAACTTCTAACAGTGTATGGCCATCTTTTAGGCTGGGTATTCTACCCTTCAGGCTGAACAAAAAAAGAACAGATTACTCATCAATGCTTATGAGCGTTGATGGACGAATTTCCCGCTGTCTACTTTGTATTCTGACAGTGGACGCCGGCCACCAGCTTATCTTGGATATAGATTTTGGACGGACCACAAACCATTTTTTACATTCATCCTTTTCTTTCATTTTATCCTGGGGTGCCTTGAGTCTTTGCATACTTATAAAGGGTCTCTTGACTTAAATAAGTTAATCACTGCTTGCGTTTTTAATCACTTCTGTTGACATAACCCATACACCAATGTTTCACACCAAATGCCTGATCATGCAACAGTCAATTCATGTTAGTCCCAAACAGGACAGTCTGTTGACTCACTATGTTGGCAATCAGACATACAGTCATTTGAAAAAGTGGGTTATTCACTATGGAGCCGAAGGATCCAGCCGTAGCTTTGGCTGATCCTTCGGCTTGCTTTGACCGCCTAAGCCCTTCTGTTTAGTAGAACCGAAGGGTTGCTGTACAGGCTTTTCACAATAGCCCGTACAGCAGCCTAAGGCAGCCAAGCGGTTCAGCCGAGCCGAAGGCATATGCTTCGGCTCGACTGAGCTGAAGTGACAGCCGAACCGTGGAGAAAGGTCGGCCGAAGGGCCGATCCTTCTCCATGCAAATGACAACTGGGTGCAGCCAGCCGTGATCTCACGGCTGGCTCCGTCCAGTTGTAATGACAGATCAGCGTCCCCAAATGACCTGGGGACACTGATCTGTCATTAAACAATAACTGAGCGGAGCCGACCGTGACATCACTGCTGGCTCCGCTCCAGTTATTTATTGGCCAAGACCAGCTAGAAGTCTCTGGCCCAATTGTTTTTATTTTGAATGCAGTCTTACACATTGCCTCTCTTGGACAGTCATTTTCGGTTCAACATAATAATTGCAAAGACAACACTGGTCACCTTTAGTCTGTCATTATATAAGTCTTGTATGTAAAGTGATAATAACACATAGCAATGATTTAATGAGTGCTAAGAATGACTCAGCAATGGACTGTATTTTTATCTATACAGCATTGATCTTGTGTGAATATGTGACAAATGCTAGACAGCGAAATCCTGAAGCCGGTTTTTACTGTCACTCAGAGTTTGTTCTCAGCTCTTTAGCATATCAATTGGAACCCATTAAGATCACAAAATACTTTGTTTCTTTGCACAAGTGTTAAATGATATCATTGGTAAGACCATCCTGTCTGCTGGGCTAAACAGAGCTGATTAATTAAATCTGTTAAATATAATCAGTTCCC
>NW_017306709.1:109564-119810 GCF_000935625.1 Nanorana parkeri
TTTTACTAATTACTTATCTTCCCTACATAAAGCGGCCCATAGACTTTGTATGGCAATTGAGCAATAAGAAATGATCCATGAGGCAAAATATTTTTTCCCAGACAGTCACTTAAGTTGAATATAGACACTACAGGGTGGTCAGACAAAATCCAACTACCCTATTGGCACTTGGGCCTATAGAACGGGGTAGAGGAGGCACACTGCAGACCCCTCAGGAGCTGGCTTATCAGAGAAAGACAATAGTCATCGGAAAATATTTTTATAACTGTCCCAATCAATGTCCCTGATAAATAACCTTGCACTATCTCCAGCTGGGCCAAAGACATTAGATTGACCCCTGCATTGGCTATTCTCTAAAATGTATTGGCACATTTCAGGGCGCATTCACATCAGTGCATTGCACTAATTACAAGTTGCCATGGGTATGCTACTGCACAACGCACCTTTCATTTCAATGGCATCCCAATTAACATACTGCACAATGCATAAAGGGAGGTGTATTGGTGTGCCATTCAAATGAATGCCAGTGCCTTGTGCTAAAAGCACAGTGATGTGTAGTTAGCGCAGTGCTCTAGTGTGAATGAGCCCTAAAGCTGAACTCCAGGCAAACAGCTAAATATACAGGTGAAATACAATTATGCTGAAAGATTAGCATTTCTGTCCATCCAATCCTATGCTTTACACAGCTCTGGAACACACCACAGCCCTATCTGGCAGGGGAGCAGACCTGATTTTTCCCTTCTGCAGTTCAGTAACACTTGCAGGTCGTGTCCCTACCCAATCCTGTGATTGGACAGTGAAAAGAGAAGCTGCAGATTGATGAGCTCATCTTTCTGTTGCTATGCTCTTTCCTCCTGTCACTATGCTCATTGTTAGCACATGCACACTACAGTGCAACTGATTGGCTCCCTGTGCTGCTTCTTCCTCTCCTAGTCTGAGATATACTGTACAGGGCTGCAAGAGGCTGATAATAAGATCCAGGAACTTGCACTGCTTGGATTTAAAAATACATTTAATGATGTAATAATGAATACAGAGCTGGATTGTATTGCTCCTTGGAATCACTTGCTCGTCACTGGTGGGGCATCGAGATCGATGTCCTCACTGTTTTTGTTTTTTTTCTTTTTTTTGATTGGAGAGTTTGGACCAATGGCTCTTTGCCACTGGTCCAAACCATCCATCCATCTAACACACAGTAGAGGCTGTTGCAGCTCTTGCCTCATTATGTTAGGTTACACAAGGAGTGGGGAAGCCCGCTGCTGTGTAACCTAACTTAGCTGTCAAAAGCCGGCAGCAGCGCCGCCTGTAATTAACAGCCAGCACTCCGTCCATGACAGGTTACACAGTGTGGAGGCATTCCCTGCTGTGTAACCTGTTACAAACTGCTCTGAATGGAGAAAAAGCTGTCAGCTTCAGACTTGAAGCTGACAGCTTTTTCCTCCATAATACTAGGTGAGGCTCTGCCTCCCCTGACCGCACATCCCTGGTCAGTATCAGATGATTAATGCAGTGGGTCCTGGCGCTGGAAGAAATCAGGCAAGATATCTTCCAACCAATTTTTAAGGGAAGAAATTATGATATTCCTAAAGTATTAATCTACAGCAGGGGCGCCCACAATTTTTCGTCTGGAGATCTACTTTTCAAATGACGAGCCCAATGAGATCTACCAATGAAAAAACACCTGCATTCAGGGGCGGGAGGGGGCGTGGTGGTGCATTGAAGTAAATGGCACCGCAGGCATGCCCCCCGCCCACAGTGCGATCGCCTGCACCCGGAACCAAGGCACATTAGTGCATGCGTTCCAGTCCAGTGCGATCCGCAAAAATCCTGCAAGCACTTTTTTTGCAGATCGCACTGGACCAGAATGCAGGCACTAATGTGCCTGCGTTCTGGGTGCGGGCGATCGCACTGTGGGCGGGAGGCATGCCTGCGGTGCCATCGACTTCAATACAACCCCACACCCCTGAACGCAGGGAATCGGCCGGCTTACATTCCAGTGCGTCCTAGAGGCCCCGGTGTCTTATCCTCCTGTGGTGTTCGTGTGGCCGGCGTTGCACAAGGGGAGAGGTGTCCTGCCCCTTTCCATCTGTGGCGTCTAACACATTCAGCCGGCAGCCGCACGAACACCGTGGGAGCATAGCCATAGCCAGCTCCTTTGCGCCAGAGGCAAGAAAAAAACATCCTCCCCCTCCAACAGGCGTGTGATGTCACTCAGCGCCCTGCCTCCAGGATTTTTTTTACATTTTTTACTATTTTTTATTATTTTTAATTTTTTTTATTTTAATATTTTTTTTTACTGTTTGGGGGGCTTCGGGGAAAGATTAGGGGTCTAAACAGCCCCCTGATATTTCCCTTTTAAAATACACAAAGTCCTCAATCCCTTTTTCTGCAGCCTCTGTTCTAAATGAATGGAAAGCACGGAGGCTTCCCATTCATTCAGAAAATATTTTACTATCAAGCAGTTTCTGAATGGGGAGGAGCCTCTGTAGTGAGTGCTTCTCCCCATTGAGAAATTAATGAATGAACAGGAAGTGATGTAAATCACATCCTGTTCATTTATAACTAGGGACACATAGCACTATGTGTCCCCAGTTATTTACAAACGCTGGAGTGATCAGCTGATCGGTCCAGTGTTTGTCCTGCACAGAGGACCGGTACATATCACTGATATGTACCAATCCTCTGCCGCTCGGCCACGCACAAGGGGGTTCAACTTCTCCCATGGATCCCCCCTGCTCTCCTGGGCAGAGGCAGCGGGGGATCCGACATGAAGCACTTCAGCCGCGGGGAGGGAGGGGGCGGAGCCGCTGTCACAGAACTAAGGCCGGCCGAATGGTGAGGGGAGAGAGAGGCGGCCGCTGTCAGATCCAGACCGAGCGTCTCTCTCTCCTCACCGCTCGGCATTATTTCTGTGACAACGGCTCCGTCCTCCGCCCTCCCCTGCCGCCGGTTCCTTCACTTCTTCTGCATACAGATGGGGAGAGCAGCAGGGATCCAGAGAAACCCCAGCGGCGGGAGGAGAGGACATTGCGATCTACCAGTGATAGCTACGCGATCGACTGGTAGATCACGATAGGCCTTATGGGCACCCCTGATCTACAGTGACTAAAGCAGATTCCAATATGTTATGTGTACTTTCAAATATCCATTGCATGAATACAGAAAACGAACTTTGTTTTCTTAGGCACAAAGCAAGTGTGTTAAAAAACCCTTTAGCTAAAATATAAGCATTTAAGAATTGCAACGCGGACAGATAGAATGGCAGTGATATCAGTGAGGCTGGGCATAGACTTCACAGGGTGGTCAGATGTGCAGGCCTGATTTAACCACCCTAAAGCTAAAATGACAGCAGACTTTGGCACAAAACATGCAAGCTCTGCTTAGACAGAGGAGGGGGAGAAGAGCGATCACCAGTTTATTGTAGAAGAAACAAGCAATCCAAGCAGGTTTTTTAGCTTCACATTGCAGTCATCCAACTACCAAAAGATCATTTGAACAAAAAAATCTTTCTCAAAACAAAGATGTATGGATTGACCAAATGTGCATGTTTATGCCGGAATGATTTTATTTAAGTGTGTATGTTGATGCTAAGGCCCCATTCACACATAGCGATATATCGCCGCGATATTGCGCATTTTTGCCGCGCGATATCGCGAGAAGTCGCCGGCCAATGATAGTCAACGGAGCTGTCTTAGCTCCATGTCGCTCGTCGCGGTCGCAGGTCGCTTCTACAGGACCCTTTTTTCGGCGGAGCCCGACGGAGAAGGTCGCGCTACCGTCGCTGGAACGTCGCCCTGAAAGTCGCGCTATCCCGGCCGCTGCAAAAGGTATGTCGCTGTGAATGGGGCCTTATAGAGGAGGGAGGATGACTTCTAGACAACCCCAGCACCAGCTTACTGTATCTCTATTGATTGGTCCAGAAAATCCAGTGAGCTTGGCATAAGGATGCGTGGAGAGGTTAGAGAGTGTGTCCGGGCATACGATTGTTGCCCTATTCAACCGTAACAGGCCAGGTTGGACAACAATATGTCTGTGGGTACTTTATTGAGTGTTGCAGATCAACATCAGCACTTGGCACTTAATTGTGCTATATCTGTTATCAATCAGTTAGTATAGGTACAGTTCACCATGGATCCTGGCGACTAAATTGCCCTGTTCATATATGCATAACATTTCCTTTTATTGTAATTGAGCGCCGTTCAAAAGTTAGATGTTATAACCAAATCTGTAAAAGAACTGGCCCCCAGGATTGTGTGGCCCATGTTTACACATGCAGTCTCGCGATGTGGGTCTTCAAAAACCTTCACAACCACAGCCGTAATGTGTGGAGGCTGTGCTTTACCACCATGGTGCAGTGTAACATGCAGCTTGGCATTCACCAAGCTCCACAGGCCTAGGAGCAGTTGTACTGTACTGTGTGCACAGTCTAGAATTGTACTAAATCTTGGATGCAATCAAATATGGTCACCTCTATTAAAATGCTGTCAATGCATTCGTAATGCTATCAGTAGGCTTTAACAACCATATTGCTGGAAAACCCATGTGGTTTCTAGTGCTCTGTGGGCCTCAAAGCCAGCCTCAGAACAGCTGAACAACAAAGGTGGGAATGGGTGGACCCCACCTCAGCGTTTCTTTGTTGGGTCTTTACCCAATTAAAGTGACACTAAACTCAGGAGTTAAAAAGCATTCAAGTACCTTAACGATTAACAAAAATGTATCTTATTTGTGCATCACTCGGATGTAGAGCCTCCAATCATCTCTGAATTGGTGCTGACACTGTGCTTCCTTCTGGAGGGTGGCTACTTTTGTTCCCCATGGTCCCTGTGTGTGTTGTAAAGTAATCACTACTCCAAGCTCTCTTCCAGGATGGACAACAATCTCACATTTAGTTTCCTCATTTGTATTGAGATTGTAGTCCATCACGGGAGTGAGGTTGGAGCCGTGACTACTTTACAACACACACAGGGACCATGGGGAACAAAAGTAGCCACCCTCCAGGAGGAAGGACATTGTCAGCAATTATTCAGAGGAGATTTGTGTCACAAATAAGTTACATTTGTTTTTATTAGATAAGGTACTTGAATGCATGTTTAAGATTTGAACTCCTGAGTTTAGTGTCACTTTCATTTTCCTGATGGTGAGAATTATCCCCTGATCTTATTGTAGATAAATATTTACCGATACCGACTTACCATGATAGTCCTACATAATCCAAAGCACACTACATTTTAAAATAGTTGTGCATTATTAGTTTGTCCTACACCTGTGTTGCCATTTCAAAGCAATTCATTTATGTAACCATAAAATAGGTACCCAGGCTCATATTTTCAAGTTCTGTCCCCCACACATTGTCTGTTATTAACCCCTATCTTTGTCCTTGTGGCCTTTTTGGCAAAACCTCAGCTGGTACCAGCAAAGTTGTGCTGTAACGCATTACTCCATCTGTGTGACCTCGCTCTGTATGACAAAAGATGACCCAATGGCTCTAAGATCAGCCTCCTCCAACGCTGGCCTCCAATTAAATTTTTTTTTATCCCAGGATCATGTGCTAGTTCAAAAGCAGATAATAGCTATGGCTATGATCAAGGAGCTCTTTCCTACTGACTTGCAAATGGCAATCCATTTAATAGTACATATAATAATCTTTCCTTGCATTATAACTCTACTTTTTTTTTTCTTGTCGTCTCCTATTTTGCATTGTATACATTTTAAATAAAAATGTAATTCATAAAAAAAAAAATGCTAGAATCTTAAATGTTAAACTTTCAGGCCAATGTAAAGATCAATGCATGCTGTACCTGGCAGGGAAATGGGAAGGAAAGTATGGAGTAGGAGTGAAAAGTTCTTCAGTCTCCACACCTCCACCTTCAATCCACATGTCTTCTGTTGGGATTACCTGATGCTCGTGTACTGCTAGGACAGTACGTGTGTTATTGGTAGGATAACCGAGTGAGAATAAAGAAATCAAAATAATGTAGCCACCTCGTCTAAGAACTGGTAAGCTGCAATGTATTATTCATTTGGTCTTAGTCTTAAATAGGCTACCCCCTCACTGCAAGGGTTAAGTGCTCATTTTTGTCTAGGTGCTACACAAAAAATAGTTATACTTGCCTGAACCGCAGAACCGGCTGGCTGATACTCTGTTACCTGAAGCCTATCTCCTCCACTGCAACAAAAATATGTCCCTTGGCATCCTCACGTCCGATACACTGTATAGAATGTGATGACTCAAGGATCCTTAGACTGCTGCAGCAGAGGGAGAGAGAGGCTCCAGGGACAAGAGTAACGCGGCTCTGAGGATGTAACTTCTTAGCACATACTGTAGCCTAAAATAAGCACTGAGGGGATATCCCCACAGCAAGGGTTTAGAACACTTATGAAGGGTGCTTTAAAGGCTTCAGGAAAGGTGATCGAAACTTGACGAATGCTTCACAAATTCTTTTTAAAAGCTTCCTGAAAACGTGGTGTTCACACTTCATACAAGCTAAAGTCGTGTGAATAAGCTTTCCTGTCATAAGTAACTGTACTGGATAAAGCCAAAGGAGCTGAAAAAAATCCAGAGGAAAGAAGAGCTTGCGTATTGACCATTGCCCACAGATACCAAATTTGGTCTTAATGTCCAGCACCAATTTTAGCATTGGGTAGATGCATTTTAAAAGTAAGAAACATGCTATCTCATAATACGACACGTAAAAATTGTAAAGCTGGACAGTATTAAAAAGCAGATTGTTTCTGGGGATAATAATTAGGTTTTTCTATCCCTTGTATGGCCAGTTTTGTAGAATTGTGCTTCATATATTCTCTTTTACAGGTCAGGTTGCCCACAGACAGAGGGCAGTTGGAAGATCTGTTGTAACATAGACTGATAGACATGTATGTTTGTCTCAGACGGGTTCATGATTATGCAGTGAACAGACACCTCTGGAGCCAGCCTGATCTCAGGACAAACAATGGCATAATTTTCAACAATGCAATCATTTCCTGATCTGACTGTAACCATAATAGGGTGATGCTCATCTGATGTCTGTGGATGGCCTGGCTCAAACGCCTGTCTATGGATTTCCAGCAGACGCTGCCAACCATCAGTTGTTAGGGTAAATTGTGGCCTCCCCCACTCACTGGGGTGAGCATTCTTGTTTATGTGACAGCCCTACCACGCTGGTGCTTCACAGCAGATGGATCACGCCTGGCTGGCTTCCCTCTATAATGTTCAGGGCATGTTTACTTATCACTAACTGACCCACTTGTTGATTATATGTAAACTCTTAAATGTGTTTATTTCTGACTGATGTTTCCCATCCTTTTTAGACTCCTGAAACACGTGTGAATGTGGCTGTTAATCTGCAGGTGAAACTTGGCCCACAGAAGGCTGCAGTAAAAGGATTACACAGTACATGCCGGTGTTTAAAGTGGGTGTGGATTTGTCAGATTCAACCATGATGAAATTACCCTGAGTGTCACTTCAATTGACACCTTTTTTTTTTGTCTCAGCATGTAATTAAGATGTGTTGGCCTTTCTGCAGGACCGAGGGCCCCTTCATCCTCATACATATGCAGTGTTGTGCCTTTTCCACATATGCATACCTCCCAACTCTCTGACGGTGAAGAAGAGGGACACCTTCCAGCACAATGTGTTGAGGCAAAGTACACATGTCTGTCACCCCCCAGTTATGCCGACCATTAAGAATTTATATACCTAAAACGATTGGTTAACCCAGAATTGTTTCGTTTGTCTCAATTTTCCTTTAGGGCCCATTCACACCAGCCACTGCGCAAAATGCACAGCGGCTGTGTGCGGTGCCCGACAATGTGCCGGTTTCAGCACATCACACTTTTTAGTTTTTTAGAACTTTATTGAAATGCCACAAGTGATATTTCAATCAGTTCTATGGGCAAAACGGGGTGCAAGGTGGTTCTACATCACAGGCTTTTCTTTTTTTTTTGAAGCGCACACCACCACGCTGCCAACACAACGCTATGGTGTGAAAGGTGTCTATCCGTGACAAGGCAAATTGCCTTGTTTTGCATTGAGGCTGAGCTGAAAACAATGGCTAGTGCAGCCCCAGTGCATGCGGTGTAAATGGACCCTCATACTGGCTAAAAAATAGTAAACAAAATGATTAGAAGATACGATAAAGGTGTTAGGGCCCTTTCACATGGGTTACAGTGCGTCCAGCATGGTTAGCTGCTGGAACGCACTGTATGGCATCCACCCTGGCTTCCTGCACTCAGGGGCGGGAGGGGTCATGGCTGTGCATTTAAGTCAATGGCACCGCAAACAAAACGTGTGGCAAACACAATGCCTGCGTTTTGGTCCAGTGCGATCTGAAGAAACAGTGCTTGCAGCATTTGTTCAGATCGCACTGGACCGGAATGCAGGCTTTGTTTTGCCATGCGTTTTGGTGTGGGCGATTGCACTGCGGGTGATGGGCGTGGCTGCAGTGCCATTAACTTTAATGCACCGCCACACCCCCTCCTTCCGCTGAATGCAGGATGCCAGGGGGGGTGTGATTCAGTGCGTTCCAGCAGCTAACCGCACTGGAACGTACTGTAGCTCATGTGAAAGGGCCTTAAGTGCAGAATAAAGCCACTGTACACATTTTGCCCAGTTCTTAATAAAACCGCTGAAATCTGCTCAGTGGGTGCCCGCTGTTGGCATTCTTGTTCACCATTCAGTATATTTGCCCACCATACATGAATGCAACTTAACTAAACTGCAACACATGCATAGAAATGGATGGGGTTTCTATTAAAACATGTAGTGAGTGCTGCCTTCCAACTGCCAGTCGCTTTCAAAAAAACTTCCTGCATTCCCTGTGTGCTTTGCATCTCTTTCCCTGCATGTAATGCAATCTTGATTTGCCAAGACTACATATCCCATGATGCTTTGCTTCCAGCAAGAAGTGATCATGTTAATTGCGGGTGTTTCCTGTGTTCACTATGAGAAAGGAGGAAAGAGATGAGTTGTAGTTTGGACAGCACGCTTTGTAAGAGTGGTGACACAAGGAAGTTCCTATGCATGGGGCTGAGTGACTTTGTGTCATTGCATTGAGGAAGTTCATCCTATGGGCATCTTCAATAAGTAAGTTTACAAACTTCTAGACTGATAGGATTATTAGGAGTGGGATAGAACTTATGGAAATTCAATATAGAAATAAATCGTCAGTGTTGGTTTTTGACCATTGATACCATTTCATGCTCTTAGCTGCATGCTTTTTACTGCAGGAAGATGGACAAGTGTGAATGGCGCTGACGCTGTGGCGCTATGTAGCTGATTGTGTTCTTTTGGCAGATATTGCTGGACCCCTTCTGAATATTCTAGATGATCAGCTCTTGTTTAGCAAAAAAAGAGAACGGGGAAGGGAAGGTATATGCCCAATATTTCAAATCTAAATTAGATATAAATGGGGGTCCCCTAACTATTCAAAGTTATTTAAAAGAAGAAGTTTTCCCCAGGGAAAGGGGATCCCACCATTCTTTAGAAAAACTACATACCAATTTAAATGGTGAAAAAGGTATATATTATTTATTCATTAAAATCGATATCTCTAAGACTACGTACACAAAAATCAGAAAAATACATTAATCAGACAATTAGATAAATATACTATCTAATTGTCTGATTAATGTATTTTTCTGATTTTTGTGTACGTAGTCTTAGAGATATCGATTTTAATGAATAAATAATATATACCTTTTTCACCATTTAAATTGGTATGTAGTTTTTCTAAAGAATGGTGGGATCCCCTTTCCCTGGGGAAAACTTCTTCTTTTAAATGATCAGCTCTTGGGCCTTCTTGTGGCGGCATAATGTGTTCCCGTATGGAAGTGTAGTTCTGCTGTTTGTGTGCTTTCTGTTCTTGTTTATTTTGTAACGTGAGGAAAACACACATTTATCACAGTGTAGGTGTTCTTTCTAAGTCACTGACGCAGAACAAGTATGCAGTGCAGAAAAGTCCTAGAAAAGTCAGCAGTCCTTAAATGCATTCTTGTTCTGGGTCAGTGATTTAAAGTAGTGAAGCCAGAGGGTCAGCATGACAGCCACCTGACTAGAAGTAAGGTCAGAATGAGAGGTCAGCAATGGCAACCCCCATGTTTCTCTCTTGACAAGTCTGCTTTACAGCTGAACTTCAGGCATATATAGGAGACACAAATCTATGCAGCTCTGTATTCATTAAAGAAGAACTCTGGGTAACATTTTTACTATCCCTTTCAGTGGGGCTACCCCCTCCCCCCCCCCCCCCCC
>NW_017306709.1:119884-190253 GCF_000935625.1 Nanorana parkeri
GGGGCCCCCCCCCCCCCCCCCCCCCCACACACACAGCAGGGGTTAACTGCTAATTTTTGTCTAGATAACTAAAATAGAAAAAGTTATACTCACCTCATCTTCTGAGCCAGCTTTCTCTTACACGGGTCCTTCCAGCTTCTCTCCACCTCTGTTCCAGCAGTCTAAGGATCCTCAAATCATCACGTCCAATACACAGTGTATAGGATGTGATAATGCTGAGGAACATACCATTGCTGGAGTGGAGGACAGGCTGGGGGGAGCGCTGTGACAGCTGGCCAGCTCTGAGGTTTGGGTGAGTATAACACTGCACGGGATAATAAGAGTTTTGCCTGGAGTTCTTCTTTAATACAGCCATACATTTATTATTTTTATAAAATGCTAGCAGTGTAAGTACCTGAATTTGAATTACTGTAGTTTTGGACTCTTATAGCCCCTTTACATAGCTCAGAATGGGGAATGAAGAAGCAGCACATGGAGCCATTCAATTGTGGTGCAGTGCAAGGAGCCTGCTGATAGAAGGAGAGAGTAGAGTGACAAAGAGATGCGCTCATCAGTCTGCAGATTTTGCTTTCACTGTCCAGTCATAGTGTGGGGGTGGGGCGGAGACCTGTAAGGCCTGGTTCACACCTGAACGTTTTGTAGCGCGTTCAACGCTCGACAAACGCTCTACAAAACGCTCAAACATTTAAATCCCATTGTATTCAATGGGTCTGGTTCACACCTTGCCGTATTTCCGCCCGTCCGAACGCGATACAAAACGGCCTACGCCCAAAGAAGTACATGTACTTCTTTGGGGCGTTTTGGTCTCGTGTTTCCATTGGGATACAGCCAAGTAGCCCTCGGAAACAGGCGTTTGTCGTGCGTTTTTTTTTTACTGCGAATCGCACATATTCAATACACCTAGGTGTGAACCCAGCCTAAGTGTTACTAAACTGCAGCAGAGAAAAATCAGGTCCCCCTACCCTCCCAAATAGGGCTGTGCTGTGTGGCAGAGCTGGGTACATGTCACAACTGGATGAATAGAAATACAACTCCTTTGGCAGGTAAACAGCTCCCTATGTATTAGACATGTAATCCCGCAAAAAAAACTGTTTTGTTTTCTTTCAGATTTTAATTTTTCAGATTTCTGATCCAAAATTTGATTTGGTTCACTATTCCGATTTTCGGATCTGTCCGAATTTTTTTTTCGTAACGAAGTCTCAAGAACGTGCATGGGCACACCCCTTACAACCATCGCAAGACTTTTGTCTTGCGATGGTTGTAAGGCACTTAAAAAAACGTACGATCTGCCTATCTTGCATAGGCAGATCGTACTTGCGATGGACACAAGCCACGCCCCCTGAGGGGCGGGCTCCTGATGACCGCAATGCCGAACGGGGCGCACACCGCCTCGTCCAGCTTTTATCTCACGAACATGCTACACACCCGCCGAACATCGTACGATGCTCGTCGGGTTTTGAAACATGTTCGTAAGTTTAAAGCCGTGCGACCTTACAGTAGTAGAGGTCGCACGGCTTCCACACACCTTACGATAATCGTACGATCGCGGGATTTCCTGGAGTTCAACTTTAAGATCACCAGCAGTTTGGGGCAAGAGCAAAAGCTTGTCTCACCCCCACCCCCACCATTGCTTTGTCATAAGTGACGCATGAATAGGGTTGCCACCTTTTCTTCAAGCGAAACCCGAACACTCTAGCAACGCGCAGACATTTTTTGGAGAGAATGATTCGGGGGTTCTTCATATGTAAATAGCGCCGCCCATTAATATGTAAATATCACAGTTGAGTCTATTTTTAGTGGGGGGCCAGTAGCCCCTATCTTAATTTTGGTTGCACCTGTCTGCCTGACATCTTGTGTCCGGGTTTCTTCTGCCATGAAACCCGAACACAGCATTCAAAACCCGGACTGTCCGGGTGAATCCTGGACAAGTGGCAACCCTACGCATGAAGTACCGGAATAAAAGCTGACAATAATTTATAGGCGCGGAGCTCTGACTTGGTAAGATAGATCAGCCACATGCAGGTTTTTATTTAGTTCTTCCATATGCATATGATTGTTAGAGGCACACAGGACTCCCAGCTACTTCCAGCTTTCACCTTCCTACAGTGTCGTTTTCCAGTGCAGACGGCTTCAAGGGAACCTGTCAAAGATTGTAAATGGGAAAATGATTGTGAGCTTTAAAATGCTGGCACCATACATCACCTTCACAAGCATTCATTTTGTAAGCAGCTTTGGGTTCCTGCATTTCACCACATATATTAGCTAGCTCATTTAAAACGCAGCTGTTTGCTATGTGACAGTTCTTGAGTGAGACACTTTGATAAATGAGGCAGGATTCATTCTGCAAGCATCCAACGAGCCCCCTGAAGAGCATGCCATGTTATTATTATTGTTTTTTTAACAGGCTTTTATTCATTAAAAAAACTGCTTCTCCTTAATGGCCAACCAATATTTCTGCTAATGCCTCTACCTTTACTGCCGATGTACCAATATTCCATTTCCTGGGAAGGAGGAAATGATTTTCTTCTTAGTAAATGAAGCTTTTCAGCCAAATAAAATTCAATCTTAATTATATTACAACTGCCTTATGAAACGTTGAGGACAAGTGTTGTGTGTGACTGTCCAGTAATTAGTCACATTTGCAGTCATGTGCGGCTCTGTGATGTCATGATAATGGTGCATTTATTATGTCGGGTAGGAAGCAGCGTTGTTTGTTTTGCATGGTGCAGTGGAGAAATAAGCTGGCTTGGGTACATCCGCTTTCCCCGAACGTGTGCCAAGAACATTTTTCTCGCTTTACTTTTGCAATCCAGCTAGCAAACAAAGGCCAAATCATAAGTGTTTTATTGACTGAATATGCAGTTTAATTCATGCGTGATTGGAGCTGGCTAGCTTCTTCTATTTATTTTAAAACAGTAAGAGAGTACATGATATGTAATGTACTCACATCTAAGATGGTAACTACACTCAAATTACCAAAGAAACATAAAAGCCTGATAATGCCAAATGTCAAATGATATTTGTCCATATGAATACACACAACTATAATAGAACGTAGTACATTGTGCAGTGATGTATATCTGTGCACTATATTCCACTTCTTCATTACAATCCCTCTCAACTAATTCCTGATTACCCTCCCTGTAGGGCCCATTCACATGCGGCGTGCTGCTCTGTACAGCATGAAGGGATATTTTTTCCGGAGCTGCGGGCAGAAGCGTGCGAGCAGCTGATGTAGTCTATGGAGACGCAGGAGCTGTGCGCCCTCATGCGCTGCTTCCCGCAATTCTGAGTTTTGACAGCCACACACAGTGCATGGACCTGGATCCATCATATCTGTGTCCAAGGCCGTATAATGCCTGTGTGCCGCTGTCAAAAGTCGGAGCTGCGGGAACCAAAGTGTGAGAGCATACAGCTCCTGTGTCGCTGTGCTTCTTCCCGCAGCTCGGGGCACATCAAAAAACGCCTTATGGGCGCAACGCCCGCTGTGAATTAGGCCATACCCTTATCCCTTTCCTATCGTCACTACTGATACATTTTCTTTTCATTTTATTAGGCCCAGTTACAATATGCTCTAAATAATGGAAGCTCTTTTTTGTAAGTTTGTACTTTAATGTTTCACAACTGCTTGAAATGAGGAATGATCTACTCCTTTTTAAAGCTGTTCTATTATCTTTTTTCATTTAAATAATAATAGAATACCAGAGCATGTAAAAAAACTGCAGCAAGCCCTATTTTACCTGCCCTGGAACGGTATGGAACGCATGCAAATGCATCAAAAACGCATGCAAATGCCATGGAACGCAGTGAAAGCCCATTTTAAACTATATATATATATTTTTATTTTTTTTGTTTTTGTTTTGTTTTGTTACCAAAAACAGCCAGAATTGCGTTCGCCTCAAAATTGCGTTCGCCCGTGAAGCCGCAAAAAACGTACCCAAATTTCCCATAGGGAACACTTTAAATGATGTTACCGCTCATCAGTTTAGTGCTAACAGTGGTTGATGGCCCTAGACTTATTGCTCTCACTCCGACGATATGTAACATGTGTAACGCAATTGTCGTTTTCGCACGGAGGCGCACTGATGCGTGTTTGTATGTGTGTGCATGTAGGGGGAGGGGGACTTTAAAAAAAAATCCTGAGTATATATTTACTTTTGATCAGCCTTTTTCAACCAGGGTCCAATGGCACCCTGGGGTACCTTCCGGCTTTGTCAGGGGTGCTTTCAAATTTTTACACAGTGTCATGCATTTTTATGGTGCAGACAAGCTGGCCACCAGCATCATGGGAACACATGATGCTAATTCAGGGTGGGCTGCATCCAGGATCTCCCACCGAGGTCTGTCTCCATCTAAGCCTGCTCTGCCTCCTCTTCCATGCTGCCAAAGCCACACTGTGGTGATGATTATAAGGAAGGACTCTGATGATGATTATAAGGAAGGACTCTGATGTGAAGGAGGGCTGCTTAAGTAAAGGAGGGGTCCTCATGTGAAAGAGCGGGGGGCTTTTGATGTAAAAGGGGAAACTCCACATTGTTGTTTTTTTTTTTTTTCATGGGGTCCCTCCCTAACGCCAAACTGAATCTGGTGTTATTTTTTGGAAGAAATCACACATAATTTTTTATATTTTTACATTTATGTTATTTACATTTTAGACTGAGGTGCTTCGAGATTTTAGAGGGTGCCCTGACTGAAAAAAGGTTGAGAAATGCTACTTTGGATGAACCCACTCTGAGATCAGTTGTCTATAGCCAGGTCATGAAGAGGTATGCTACTGCTTATCAGGAGGCAAAAGTAATCAATTCCATGTATTAATATGTGGAAATATAGTTCAGTCACCATACTATCTAAAAATGTAAAAAAGACAGGAAAAACTGCTGGCATATATAGCATTAGTAGTCATCGTGAATTACTGTCACGTAGAGTCACAACCTCTTACTTAATAAATGACACACATTCACTAGTAACCATAGCTGAAATGGAAGTGGTCTGTAGAGGAAAGTGCAGCATGAGCTGTGTGTTCCTCTGCCCATAGAATGGAAGGATGTGGCTGTGCTATTTCTGAGTTGTAGGAAAACAAAAGTAACTGTTAGTTTTTCTGCAGAGTTCACTAGTTTTCCATTGTAGACGTTAAATGACTAGTCTAAAGAGCACAGGGTCATTATGCTCTAAGTTCATACTAGTCTAAATCTAATGGATGGATGATTGCCCATTGTTTGGATGTACTTTCGTGTGATTCACTGTATGCAGCTTCGAACATGCCTGACGTTAATTTGCTACTAGCATTGCCCTTTACAGCTACAGATATACAATACTGTGCAAAGGTTTCAGGCAGGTGTGAAAAAATGCTGTAAAATAAGAATGCTTTCAGAAATAAAAGTGTTAATAGTTTATTTTTATCAAATAACAAAATGGAAAGTAAATCAACAGAAGAGAAATCCAAATCAAATCAATATTTGGCGTGACCACCCTTTGCCTTCAAAACAGCATCAATTCTTCTAGGTACACTTGCACACAGTTTTTGAAGGAACTCGGCAGGTAGGTTGTTCCAAACATCTTGGAGAACTAACCACAGATCTTCTGTGGATGTAGGCTGCCTCAAATCCTTCTGTCTCTTCATGTAATCCTAGACAGACTCGATGTTACGATCAGGGCTCTGTGGGGACCAAACCATCACTTCCAGGACTCCTTGTTCTTCTTACGTTGAAGATAGTTTTTAATGACATTGGTTGTATGTTTGGGGTCATTGTCCTGCTGCAGAATACATTTGGGGCCAATCACACGCCTTCCTGATGGTATGGCATGATGGATAAGTATCTGCTTGTATTTCTCAGCATTGAGGACACCATTGATCCTGACCAAATCTCCAACTCCACTGGTAGAAATGGAGCCCCAGACTTGCAAGGTTCCTCCACCATGCTTTACTGTTGCTGCAGACACTCATTATTTTACCACTCGCCAGCCCTTCAGCGAATAAACTGCCTCCTGCTACAGCCAAATATTTCAAATTTTGACTCTTCAGGCCAAAGCACCTGCTGCCATTTTTCTGCACTCCAGTTCCTATGTTTTCATGCATAGTTGAGTCGTTTAGCCTTGTTTCTACATCGGAGGTATGCTTATTGGCCGCAAGGCTGCAGAGAAATGGCAGCAGGTGCTAAATGACCACTGAGAGGTGAAGTGAATAACATTGATTATCTTGTTACAATGGTACCTGGAAGTGAATGGGATATATTAGTCAGAAAGTAAACATTTTGCACCTGAAATGGATATGATGGAAGCAGAAAAAATGGGCAAGCATAAGGATTTGAGTGACAAGGACCAAATTGTGATAGCTAGATGACTGGGTCAGAGCAGCTCCAAAATTGCAGCTCTTGTTGGATGTTCCCGATCTTCAGTGGTCAGGAACTACCAAAGTGGTCCATGAATGGAAAACTGGTGAACTTACGACAGGGTCATGGACAACCAAAGCTCAGTGCTGTGGGGAGAAAAGGCTGGCCAGTGTAGTTTGACCAAATAGAAGAGCTACTGTAGCTCAAATTGCTGAAAGCTAGTGCTGGATCCAAATAAAGGTATCTGAATACACAGTGCTTAGTAGATTGTTGTGTATAGGGGGCTGTGTGGCTGCAAACTGGTCAAGGTGCCCATGCGTACCCATGTCCACCGCCAAAAGCACCTACAATGCATGTGAGCATCAGAATTGGACCATGGTCTAATCCATGGAGGTCCCACCTTGCAACTTACAGGACTTAAAGTATCTACTACTGATGACTTGGTGCCAGATACCACAGCATACCTTCAGAGGTCTAGTGAAGTCCATGCCTCAATGGGTCAGGGCTGTTTTAGCGGCAAATGGGGGACCTACTCAGTATTAGGCAAGTGGTCATAATGTTGGGGCTGATCGGTGTATATTGTTTACTTGTAGATTTTTCACTTTAAGTCTGTAGAGTTGCACATTGCCCAAAAATCTATTAACATAAGATAGCACTCACGTGAGCATAACAATCTGAGGCCTTGATTAGACAGATGGCAGGCTCCACCACCCCTTGAAAAGCTATCCGTTGTGAATTGCTTTTCACAGGGTGGTAGAGAAGCGGCGCCCACCTCTGCTGGGGTATTTTTTAGAACCCAATGGGAATTTTCACCTGCCAAACATGACATGCTGTACAGTTCCTGCCATGTAGTAAAGCATCGCAACCACAGCAATGTATACAGCGCTGACCAGCGTCAATGTTAATGTTGCAGCAGGCAGTTGACAAGTGGTAGAACCACGGATCTACCACCTGATTTTACTCTTTACATACTTTACAGCAAATGATTTGGGTTTAAAAGCAAAATTAGACAACTTTCACCAAACAAGGTGTAAGATAAGTCAGTTCAAGTAACATGAGTGAATCGGAATATCAGAAGTTCTGGGGTCAAAGGAAATAGCCATAGTGGACTTTAATCTGGGAATAATAAACATACTTCCTGAAAAAAGCCATATTTGAGTAATAAAATAGACAGGTTGGAGCCTATATCTCATACTTTAGATGGAAGAAAGCATTTTTACAAAGCCAAATGCAAAGCATATATTGTGATGATCTTTTGTAATAACATTCTACAAAATATACTTATTTTTAGCTGTTTTGGTTGCTTTGATGTTGTGAGTGTTGTATAATTCTTTATAGTACAAAACAAGCAGCCACTTTACATGGGTTTGAAAACATTCTGTTCCCTGTATATGTACATGCCATTGTAACAAACCAGTTTTCCCTGCTCAAAAGAAATATAAACATGTGAATAGTTCTTACTTTTTCCTTTCCCAAGGTTACCTGCAGAGTGCACCGCAATAAGAGATGGCTGGGTTTTGATTACTGCAAGATTATTCCATCATAGTGGTCTCTGATAAACATCTGATGGTAACTGAACTGACCTCACTGTTCCAACACATCAAGAATATGGAGCTATGTAGAACATTTTAATAAGCACTATTATCATTGCTAGGTCTGTATTTACTAAGTTTGGCTTAATGTATGAAAACAGGATTATTGGTGTTGTCCTCAGTAGCCAATCAGCGTTGCTTGAGATTTAGTTGCATGTTATAGGCAACAAAGACCTCTTTTTTTTCTACCAGTTCATATAAAGGGGCACAATAGCAGATGGATATCAAAATTATGTCAAATCATTTTTTTGGGTGATTAATAGGTCAAATATTATGTAAAATGAGTAATTTTCCAAGCTGGCTTATTCCTGTTTAGTTCAGAAAAGTCCTATTGAATCACTCTAACAGTGCATGTCTCTGCATGCACGTGGCCGGAGCCAGCTGTGGGATGACGGCTAGCTCCGCCCAGCTGTTAGTAGCAGGCTGTCGGCCAGCTTCAGCTTTCACCTCGGCTCAGCCCAGCCGAAGCATATGCCTTCGGCTGGACTGAGCCGCTCGGCCAACTTCTACTGAACCGAAGGGGTGCTGGGGCTGAAGCTAGTCGAAGGATCGGCCAAAGCTACGGCTAGATCCTTCAGCAGCTTTGTGATTAACCCCCATAGTACTATGTGTCCCCAGTTATGAATGAACAGGCTGTTCATTCATTGTTCATCACTTCCTGTTCATTCATGAATTTCTGAATGGGGAGTAGCACTCACTATAGAAGCTTCTCCCCATTCATAAACTGCTGATAGTAAATATTTTACTATCAGCAGTTTCTGAATGGAATGGGTAGCCTCTGTACTAAGTGCTTCCCATTCATTGAATGCTGAGGCTGCAGAAAAAGAAATTGAGGACCCTGTGTATGCAGCCAACTATACATCCTTGCACCAGCCCTGCACTGATACCAAACATCCCCACAATATGCCTTTTTTAGTATCCTTGATAAAGTACTGTGGTCTAGATAGACCAGGATCTTTTTACAAGAAAA
Organism: Nanorana parkeri; assembly: GCF_000935625.1. Classification (NCBI taxonomy): domain Eukaryota; kingdom Metazoa; phylum Chordata; class Amphibia; order Anura; family Dicroglossidae; genus Nanorana; species Nanorana parkeri. The sequence goes on from NW_017306709.1 coordinate 128,776, forward strand.
CCTTATTCCTGACTCAGAAAGCAATTACGCTTAAATGAATGAGCCCTTCACCCCCACTTTAACCCAATGGATAGCCTTGGTGAATTGAGTTATCCTATATGAATAATTGAAATATGATTATGGGAATCTTTCAGCTAGTTCAGCTTCTGAAGAAATGGGATGTGTGGTGTAGTTCCCCCTTCAGTACTGTAATGATAACTTCTGAATACATGTATATATGGGTTATTTTCTACTTAAAGCAGATGATTCTGCAATTCTGAATGCCGCCACTGACATTGTTGGGGAGGTGGACAAGACAGCAGACTTTTGCACAGTTTTTTTAAAAACACCCTAAAATTTTGTAAAAAGCCCCCATGTACATGCACGTACGGCTGTAAATATGCACTTCACATGCATACATGCACAAAGTGACGACTGCATCACACATATTGGGTACCGCCACACACACCATAGTGAGAGCAGTAATTCTAGGGACATCATTCACTGTTAACTGTAATAAGTACACTATTGGGTACTATAGTTTTTTACCGTTTTACAGGCACACACAGTTTTGAGGCTTGACATATGTGGTATCCCTTTACTCTACACAACCTCATCTTTTATATTTTATCACAAAATGGGTATTGTACCGTGTTTTGTACACTAACATTAATTGGAGTGTATTCTCTACAGAAAATTTGGATTTGATAAAAGGTGGTATAATTATCATGTGACAAGAAATGGCAACTGCCACAATTCTATTCCACAGGGTCTCTGCTTTCAGAAAATATATGATGTTATGGATATTTTAGGTAATCTCCAGGCCTAAACTGTGCATTTTAACATGTGCAAAAATGGCTCAGACAGCAAAAGGGCTAAACATATTTGTAAAACACCACTGTTCTTTATACATGTGGGCTTTTCTTTATTTAAGCAGTGGTATGGCTGTGGTAAATTAATGAGCTGGAGGAGTGATTTATCCCTTTGCCCTATTCCACTCAGTTGGGTTCTTATGGTGTTTAACCTGGAGGGATAGTCTGGTAGCTTTTATTTGCTTTCCCTTTAGAAAACCTATAATGCTCTGTGGCATCAGTCATGCGTGTGTTAAAGCTGAAAAAATGTACCCTTGCTCCCCCAGTACTGCAAGGTTTAAATGCTTGTGTAGTCTAGGGGGAACAAAAAAAGAATTGTACTTACCTTATTTTTTACTTCTCCAACAGCCGATGCTCTTCTCCTCTCTCTCAGATACTTTTTTCACTTACAATGCAGGATAATTGGTCCAGTATGGTTGATTTTTCTATCTTCCTAGAAAAAAATTAGCATCTAACACTTATTTTTTTTCTTCAGAGTTCAGCTTTAAGTGTATATTTGTTAAAGGAATTCTAAAGTCCCAGCATATCCTATCCTGTTATAACATCAGCATTGTAATAGAAGTAGAAATACATGCTATAGGTGTTTTTAATAATGCAATCAAATCTTACTTTAAAAAAACAAAAACTTTTATGTAGTGAGTGTTGCCTTCCATCTAACCATCACTTTGAACAACTTGCTGGATTCCCAGTGTGCTGTGCATCTCTTTCCCTGCTGCTTGATGTGATGTAATTTCGATTTCTAAAGACTACATATCCCATAATGCATTGCTTCCAGCAATTAATGATAATGTTACATTGTTCAGACATTGAGTTGTAATTCCGAAGGCAGGCTCTGTGAGTTGTGGCACGACGAAGTGCATATCCACAGGGCTGAGTGAAATTGTGTCATTGAGGAAGTACATCCTATGGGCACCTTCAATAAGTAAGTTTACAAACTTCTAGAGCGATATGGTTATTAGGAGTGGATAGAACTTATGGAAATTCAATATGGAAATACAGATCTATTTTTTGTTTTTTACTTGGTATACTTTTTTTGCTTTTAAAATACACAGCAAATACAATAAATATTGGAAGATAATACCACCAAAATATTGTTTTGTCCAAAATATAACTTTAGTATCAAAACTGAGGAAGTCACTGGAGCATACTAAGCTGGTGTGAAAATTGTTCTGTTCCATGTGTGATAAATATCCTCTGGTACTGCAATGGTTAAAGAGGAACTTCAACCCTGCGATAGTCTTATTTCACCACTCTGCTTCCGAACTGCCATTTTCAAATATCGTGTGCATGTGGATATGTGCCACAGGTCTCTGGCAGATCCCAAGGGCCTGGCAGAGACCTGCAGCACATCTGTAGCACGTGCAGTGAATTTCCATGAATGCACGCACACGCTGCTGGTTTCTGGCATCTAGGACCATGTAGAGACCTACGCCATGTGTGTGCATGCATGCAGGAATAACCAGCGGGCCCACAGACATACTGCAAATTTCTGTCAGTTGCCAAATACCCAGAAGAAAGCAGAGCCATGTCTGCGCATACATGAAAACTTGCCTTCTGTGATGTGTGAAATAGACCTCCCAGGAGGCAGTGGGGAGACCCTACGTCATTCTTGTCTAGGAGTGAAAAGTGGGAGAACTGAGATGCATCACAAAAAAAGTCATAAACTGCTCAAAAAATTATTAAACATTGTACAGTGGTGGAAGGAGCAAAAAAGTTACTATGAATGCTTTAATGTCTCCGAGGACATTGCTGGTGAATTACAAGATATTTCTGCACCTCTGCAAAAAAGAAAAAAACCTTACAAATACTACACATCATGTTAAAAAAAAATAAATGCAAAATTCTAATAAACTTTTTCACATGTTATCACATCAATGATTCGGACTCATCTTAAGTATGTGGTTCAATTTTGGTCACCAATCCTCTGGAAAGATGTCCTCGAACTTCAGATAGTTCAGAAAAGGGCAACAAAATTAGTAAAGGAGATGAAGGGCCTGAGTCATGAAAAACGCCTCCAGAAATTAAACTTGTTCTCCTTAGAGAAGAGATGCTTAAGAGAGGATTCAGTTGCTATTTTCAAATTCATAAATGGGGACCGGGGTATCAGGAATAAACTGTTTAAACAAGGAACACTAAAGATGACACTAGGCCACAACATGAGGTTGGAGGAGAGGCAGTTTAATCTGAGACTGCGTAAGGTTTTTTTTTTCTATAAAGGTGGCCATACACTTTACAACCCTTGCAAGACTTATGTCTTGCAAGGGTTGTAAAGTAATTTAAAAAACGTACGATCTGCCCATCTTGGACAGGCAGATCGCACTTGCGATCATCGCAAGCCCGGGCTTACGATGACTGCAATGAGGGGCGGGCTTACAATGACTGCAAACGGGCTGTGTGCACGTGCGCACACCGGCCCGTTTGGCAGTTGTTGAACCAGCAGGCCACTAACCCGCCGAGAATCGTACGATTCCCGGCGGGTTTTCTAGCCTGCTGGTTCGACGTAAGACGTGCGACCGTACAGTAGGAACGGTCGCACGCCTTCCATACACTGCACGATTCTCGTACGATCGTGGGATTTCCCGCGATTCTCCTACGAGAATTGTGCAGTGTATGGGCACCTTAAGAGTGCTAAATATGGGGAATTGCCTGCCACAGTTAGTAGTATCAGGTGAAAGCATTAATAAATTCAAAAGACACTTGGACAAGTTTTTCATGTATTCTACACATGGTTAGGGGAACATTTACATGTGCACACAGACACACTATATGAGTTGAACTGGATGGACCTGTGTCTTTATTCAACCTTACCAACTATGTTACTATGTGTACAATAATGTATTACATGGCAAAAAAAAAAGTGCTACATTAAGGGCAGAAATAATAGTTCCGATGTGTTGCCACCACAATCTTCCACAAACATGACCACAATGTTATTGAATGGCTATGTAAACTCTGTGCTCTGTATGCATGTGCCATGTGTGCTGTGTGATCTCTACGCATGCCACATGCGTGCTACCATGTAGTAACCTGCGTTGGCATCCAGTCCACAATGGAAAAATGCAGCATGTTTCCTTTTTTTCTGCTGCACAGCATACCACCCATAACACTGCTTAATCAAAATAATGTGAATGGGCCCTTTAAGGAGTAAAGGTCTGCAAAAAAGCATACCTGCTAGTAATTTCTTGATTGATTCAGGATTTCCCGATACTAGTATTGGTATTGGGGCCAATACAGGGCATTTTAATGAGTACTAGAAATGTGCGATTGCGATCTAGCGATGCGCAGACATTTTTTGGGGAGAATGAGTTGTGGCTTATTCCTATGTAAATAGCCCCCCCCCCATTTAATATGTAAATATCACAGTTGAGACTATTTTCAGTGGGGGGCCAGTAGCCCCTATCTTAATTTTAGTTGGTAGAATCTGTACGCAGCCCTAGTGAGACCCAAATGCAGCTCTGGTAAGACTGCACACAGCCCTGTATAATAGCTGTATAACCATGGATTGATGGGATCTGTAGTCCTCTATTGCTGGTTGCCATTCTCCATTGCTGTATAATCATAGTTTGAGTTACAGTTCTTCATAATTATAAAGAAACTGCCCTAAAAAAGTTTTAGAAAAAGTGTCATATGTCCCTTTAAGAAAAAGTATCGGTAATTGGTATCGGCAAGTACCCGAGGGAAAGTACTTGTAGTTAGTCTTGAAGAAATGGTATAGGGACATCCCTAATAATATACATATATATAGACAGAGAGACATAGATATCTCTATATATTATATACTGTGTATATATGTGCCAAGTTAGAGACCATACTTTGCAAGGTGCCTTGACAGTTTGACGTTACCTGTTATATATGCAACATAAACCTCTGCTTTGTAACCTTGAGGCCCCATTCACACTGAGCGACATGAAAATCGCACGATTTTCCGTGCGATTTTATATGAGCGATATTGAGCGACTTTTTCCTATTGGGCTGTATGCAATCAGGAGCAAAATCGCTCTAAATCTCTTGAAAAAAGGGTCATGTAGGAGCGGCAAGCTACAGCGACGAGCTACAAGCGATATTGAGCGATATTGAGCGACGAGATGTGAACAGCTCCATTGAAATGGATTGGAGAAGCTACATAAAGCGATATCGTGTGGAAATATGAGCGATATCGCTGCAAAAATCGCGCGATAAATCGCTCAGTGTGAATGGGGCCTTAGTTGTATGAAATGTTTAAAAAGGCTTTTTGTGCTGACTAGCTAAGAATTGTGCTAGCGATTTTTTTCAAGATATTGTTCTGCTGTTGCACACATGATATAAATAAAACCCCAAATTACAACATATACAATTATTTTCCTTCATACTGTTTTTGCATCGTGTAAAGTTGGCTGGACATTTGTGTTGTATCCAAGCAGCAGAACTAAAGTGAAGGCCGCAAGGCTCACTGTAGTTCAAATAACATGCAACCATTTTCACTTTGTCTACAATCTCTTGATTGTTTGAGTCTACATTCCAGAATGTTACAGAGTCTCTCTATATATAAAGCGGACACTGTGCTGTCTACAAAAGGGCATTTAATATGTTTTATTATAATATTTGTGTAATGTAGCTTTTGACCAAAGGGGGATGGGGCATCTACATGAAAAGGGTATCTTCGTAATTAGGGCAGCACAATCACTAAATACCACCCAGTGAGAAGCTCTAAGCACGTTGATTCTTATGAACCATGCTGTTGATCGGACCTGGATGTGGCTTAGTTTGTGGCAGATCTTGCAGATCTCTTATCTCTTGCACTTCTTGATTATTTTGCTGATCTCATATCTTCCATTGTTCTTATTTCTTTGCCATTCATACTGCTCCCTTTCATTCTGTTCTGCTATTGCACATAGGGTTGCCACCTGTCCAGGATTCACCTGGACAGTCCGGGTTTTGAATGCTGTGTCCGGGTTTCATATCAGCAGAAACCCGGACACAACATATGAAGCAGATAGGGGCAACCAAAATTAAGATAGGGGCTACTGGCCCCCCCCTGAAAATAGCCTCAACTGTGATATTTACATAAGAATGGGTGGCACTATTTACATATGACTAAGCCATGTCTCATTCTCGCTAGAATGTGTCGCTAGAGTGTTCGGGTTTCACATGAAGACAAGGTGGCAACCCTAATTGCACACATGACATAAATAAAACCCCTAATTACAAGATATAAAATTATTTCCTTCATATTGTTTTTGCAAAAGGGTATCTTCGTAATTAGGGCAGCACGATCACTAAATACCACACAGTGAGAAGCTCTAAGCACTTTGATTCTTATGAACCATGCTGTTGATCTGAGCTGGATGTGGCTTAGTTTGTGGCAGATCTTTAATATCCTGCACTTGATGATTTTGCTGATCTCTCATCTTCTATTGTTTTTATTTCTTTGCTATTCATACTGCTCTACTTCATTCTGTAGATCTTTTGTAATCCTGGCTCATATCCAAGGTTCTAATTTAGCTTCATAAGCCCAAATCCTTTCCAGGGATCCCTTCATTAATCAGAGTGAGGTCAGGTATCGGCTCACTGTAAATCTTACAATTTATTACTATTCCCCTTCTTACTTTAATTCAGTTACTTCTGCATACCTGCTGACCTTTTTTTTTCTTTCTTCAAGCAAGCCTGTCCTAAAGGAAAAACCCCATCTCATCCCATCTCCATCCTGTGCTGGGTATCCTCTACAGCCTATACTTACACATTACCCTGCTTTGATCCGTGCTGCTTAATAAAAATTAATACTGTTTGTATGTGAAAAGGCTACATAACTACAAAAAAAAACAAAAAACAGTCAGGCCTAAGGAGGACCCATTCACATCCATACAACGCACGGCTGCTGATGTGCATTGGCAGGCACAGTGCTGATGCACCAATCACGGCGCATTGCGCTGTTTACTTTTTGTTGTTAGAACTTTATTGAAATGTGATTTCAACGCAGGAAAGAAATAGTCAAACAAATGAAGAGAAACCAGGTAATAGTCAAAAAAATGAAGAGAAACGAGAAGTAGAGGGGGGAGCAAGGAGAAGGTCAGACGAGAGGCGAAAAGGGGCTTTTATCAAAGATTTCAAACATTCTGTTCTTGTAAAATATAAATATTTATTTTGCTCATATTTCCTTTCTAAAAAAATCTATCACATATAGTACAATAATTTCATTGCTGGTTCGAAAAGCTTGTTGTGCAGTTGTCGGAGAAGAACAAAAGCTGAAAATGACGTTTTCTTTAATTATTCTTATTTTCTTTTACATTGTATTCTGTGTATAGCCCATATTATATATTCCCTTTTTCCTTTTCTAAATCATTATGAAAGCATAAAAAGATGGTGGAGATCACCAGTTACCCCCATTTATAGTTTACGTCAGACCTGTGCTTTTTCCCTCTCATGGCACCTCCCTAACATATGCTTACCTTTGCTTTTCTCCCCTCCAGCTTTGTTAGCGCCAAAAAAATACCTGGTACGCCAGGGTATGGAGGAGCATGTGACTCACTCCATGTGACAGCACCGAGCCAATCAGCACTGTCACTCAGGGAGTGCCTAACCCTGAGTAAATTATGACTTCTTTACATAGGATAAGGAGGAGTGAGAGGAAGGTAAATATTGGCAAGTAATGAATAAAATAAATGTAAGCTTGAAGTAACAGCAAACAAAACAAATTCACTTTCTTACTTTCCTCTCCTCCTTTATACTTTTATTTCATGCTGCATTCCACCTCTTTCTCTTCTTTTATGGGATTTCACATTTTGTAACTTCCTTTCCCATAATTATAACTTCTATAACTACAGCCTTCACTTCTTCCTTTTTCCTTCACATACAGCATTTCATTCCCTTTGTGCATACTCTTGTATACATATGTTGTTTCACTGCCACAGTGCCACATTCTGATGTTTATCTGATTAACCCCTGAGCAGCTGCTTCACAATTTTGTTTCACTGCGTTTATTTGTGTCACTGCAGCTTCATGACATCAGGCTAAAGATGGCCGTAGACTGGTACATTTTGATATGAACGTTCACGTGAGTAATTTTCCATCCTGCTCCTTTGATTTTCTGCGGTTGAAAATGATCATGGATTTGACCCTATTAACTAGGGTTGCACAGATACCAAGTACAGTACTCGGTACAAGTACGAGTACATGCACCGATACTTTTGAGCTCCAAGACTACACTAGAGAAAAATTCACAAGTTAGGAGGCAGCTGTCATTTGTAAGAAGCACACGGAGCTCCTGGGATTTGTACATCTCTGTTGTAATGTACGATTTTGTTTTTAGAAATATAAATAAAGGGATGCACCGATACCAGTTTTGGGAGTACGAGTACTGGTACTTGCCAAGTACTTACAAGTACGAGTACTGATACATTTTTGTTTATTGTCATGTGACAGTTTTTCTAAAACAATACAGACTAATGATTCAGGACAGTGGTGGAGCGCCAGAGCCAGGACCCAGCTGCAACCGCTGCAACCCGGGTAGTTCTCATGAAAATGCCAAGTATCGGCACTGGTACTCGAAAAGTATCTGTGCATCCCTACTTTAACTATTAGAAAACGTTTTTTTTTTACACCTAAATTCTACTGGTGTATGGCCAGCTTAAGGTAAAAACACTAAAATCTCTCCCCCAGACAGAGGAACAGCCAGTAACACTCCAGAGTGGATGCATTGTATAAAATTGTATGTAGGATGTCATCCAGTGGCAGCTATACCCAAGTTTAAAGGGCACCAGGATTTAAAAAAATTAACCCTTGCAGTGGGGCTACTCCTGCACTGCAAGAGTTAAGTGCTCATTTTGGTCTAGGGGTGAAAATAAAAAAAATATACTCGCCTGATCCTCTGTCCTGTGGCAATGACCACACACCTCTCTCCCCCTCCGCTCCGGCTGTGGAATGTCCCGCGTCATCCTCATGTCTAGTGGACTGCATTAGACCTGATAACGTCACTGCTGGAGACGTGGGAAAAGAGGCTGCGGGGACCAGTCTAACAGCCAAATGGGACCGAAGATCAGGTCAGTATTTCTTCTGTATTTTTGTCCCCTAGGCAAAACAAGCTCCTAACCTTTGCAGTGCGGGGGTATACCCTCTGCAAGGGAAGTCCTGGAGTTCACCCTTAAAGTGCCATTAAAGTCACAATTTCTCCTCCCTCCCCCCCCCAAATGCGGCTTTAGGGACTTACCTTAAATGATGCCTCTTGATCCGATTAACTTCTTCTTTCCAGTAGTGTTCAGGAGTCCCTCCAGTGCTGGTGCCGGTCTGTGATCCAGCGCTGACTCCTTGGGTCTGTCCGACGTGAGCGCTCATGGCTGTGTGCATTCAGCTCCACTGTGTCTCTCTTCTTCTCCCCGCCAAAGATCTCTACTGCGCATGCACCCGCCCCATCATCCTGCACGGCCGCTCGAGAAGCTTCCTGTACCTGTTTTTCTAGCTTCAGTCAGTGTACTGTGGGTAGGTGGTAGAGCATCATGTTTTTGGGAGGTTCCTCCTTTCAGTGGTTCATCGATTTAAAGGCATTCCCCTGCCTAATATGGTTAAATGAGAACTCTAATGTACCATATTTCTAAGCCTAGAATTCCTAAATATGCTAGATGTTTTACATTTTCTCACAATGGTGTCTGCTGATCATGGTTAGAGGTTCTGATATACAATACTGTATGTGTGTGCCAGGTCCAAAATGTTAATAGATCTTTTAAAGAGCACCTTTGCTACCATGATAGATTTGATCATTTACACACCTCAGACTCTGCTCTCAGTTTTTCTTTGGTCAGATAGGTCAATTGAGCATCTACAGCAGGGGTGCCCATTAGGTCGATCACGATCTACCAGTGATCGCGCCTTCTCTGGATCTCCGCTGCTCTCCCCCATCTGTATGCAGCGGGGATCCGAGGAAAAGTGAAGCTGTAGTCGTCGAGGAGGGGGCGCCGGAGGGAGCCGCTGTCAAAAAAAATTCCCCAAAGCCCCCCCAACAGTAAAAAAAATAAATCATTAAAATTAAATAAGAAATAATACAAAAAATAAAAAAAATTGTAAAAAATAAAATAAAAAATCCTGGAGGGGCAGGGAGCTGGGTGATGTCACACGCCTGTTAGAGGGCGCCTTTTTTTTCTTGCCAGGTGTGCAAAAGGAGCTGGCTACGGCTATGCTGCCGCGGTCCTCGTGCGGCTGCCGGCTGAATGTGTCAAACGCCGCAGACAGAAAGGGGCGAGACACCTCTCCCCGTCGGCCACACGAGCCCTGCGGGAGGATAGGATGCCAGTGCCTCTAGAACGCACTGGAATGCAAGCCAGCCGACTCTCCCTGCGTTCAGGGGCGGGAGGGGGCGTGGGGTTGCACCGCAGCCATGTCCCCTGCCCACAGTTTGATCGCCCACACACGGAATGCAGGCACATTCCGGTCCAGTGTGATCAGAAAAAATAGCAGCATTTTTGCGGATCGCACTGGACCGGAACGCAGGCACTAATGTGCCTGGGTTCTGGGTGCAGGCGATCGCACTGTAGGCGAGGGGCCTACCTGCGGTGCCATTTACTTCAATGCACCGCCACGCCCCCTCCCGCAGGTGTTTTTTCGTTGGTAGACCTCATTGAGCTTGTTATTTGAAAAGTAGATCTCCGGACGAAAAATTGTGGGCGCCCCTGCTCTACAGCATGTTATACAAGTTGTAGCCCGATTAAAAGTATTCCATAATCAAGGGATGGTCTGTTGAGGGCTTTAGGTACCAGTGGACATTTCAATCAACTACTTTTTGGGGAATAGCTGAACAATCTGTTTGGATATTGTTTTGGTTGATTGCAAAACAATATAAGGGTGAATCCTGGACACATTCTCTTCTCTTGCATAAACAAGCATTCTCATGCATTCAAGTGATAATTGTTTAAATAATAATTGCCAGTGGCGTGCTTGTACCCCCATGTCCACACTAATCCAGTCCCATACAGCATTTGACTTCATAATGTCACAGTTTCTCAATTGTAATGCTGCAAATTTCTTCAGGTTTGGAAGGCAGGTGACATCAGGAAGGTGAAGCAGCCTCTGAAGGCAGTTTATATACACATGGTGAACTGGATATTCTGTAAACACTGAAACTCAGCCAGCTGTTACATGGAGATTGTGTTCTCAAATGCAATAGAGCAAAGTAAGATATTTACTTTGCAAAAATGACCTTTTGGAATGACTTTGCTTGAATCTGCAATGAATGAGGATCTAGCCTCTCTTCTTAGTTTGTCTATGCCTCTAAGGAATGCAGGGTGAATTTCAGTTACATTATACCACCCACTATACATATAATGGAGCTCTTTACAGAGTTCTTAGATCCAGTATTAGAAGCACTGTTCTGTGAGGGGGAACACTTTGATGCATGTCTCCATAGAACGTAAACATGAGCACCCACAAGTCAGAGGGTGATCGCTTCATTTCTGTGCACTCAAGCATGTTTATGGCTGGCCTTAAACTGGTTCACAATAATATACTTTATGTATTACTTTTATTATAGCCGCTGTAAAGCAGAGATGCTAATCAGCCACTTGAGGAGAAGTCTATGGTCATGAGCATATAGAACCCCAAGCATGTACAAATGTGAAAGTCACATGAATAATTACTTTCAAAACATTTTGCAAAAGTAATGTTTGTACTTATTGGTATTATATACTATGATTTCCCCTTAAGAAATAAGCACATCCTGCATAAGTTTTCCTTGGAGGTTATAAAATAATAGTCACAGAGCAGGCTGGTGCCTTTAAGAAGTTTGGTTGCCTATAGAGAAGCAAATATACACCTAAGCTGCCCATACACCTTACGAATATCGGCCGATTTTTGTATGCGATTGAGTTTTCGTCCGATATTTGTAAGGTTGATGGGCATTGTACGACCACAAATACTGTACAATCAATCGACTTTTGACCAACCAGCAGGTTAGAAAACTTCGGTCGATCGTACGATTTTTGCAAGGTTGGTGGCGTTTCCGTACGTCAAAATTCGTACAATTTACACTGCTCATGCGCAGACAAAAATACGTGCTGTCGATTACCGCAATTCGTCCAGGTGCTTTCTTTTAATTACAGCTGATTCAACCTTGCGATAATCGGAGCAGGATGGGGCCGCCGTACGAAAATATTACGACGGTTCGATCATCGGACAAAAAGCTTTGTCAGATGATGGCAAGGTGTATGGGCAGCTTAAGAATGACAGGTGTCCATTGTTTGTGATTATTGGAGGGTCCTTAGGGTCACACTAAACCTCAGCATTTGGGCATTTACACAAATCTGAGCCTAAATGTTATATGCTCTTTCCTTTTAAAATAAAAAAAATTGAGGTAGCACATAAAAAAAGGATTATGGGACAACTGGACTGTTGTAATGTATGTAATGTAATGGATATATGTATTGTGGCACAGCCAATCCATTCCAAAGGCCTCCCATAAACAGCATGCTAAAAGCTAGCAGAACTCACAATTTCATATTCACCCAAGACCAGTAACAGAGAACCTTAATTATGGCATTTTCTGTGACTTCAGGCTTGAGCCTTGACCGGTCAGATTGACATGGAATGTACGTGTTCGAAAATTGTGAGGATCGGATTTGCTTTTCTACCCACGCCTGATGCACAGGCATTAGGGCAATCAACTTTAGTTAGTTGGGGACAATGTTTTTAAAATTTTTAATTTGGTACACTTTTAAACAAGAGTACGCTAGTCACATGAGCTCTCCTCAATAGGGGAATGAAGGGGTGATGTAGACAGACAGTCCTGGTGCTGGGAAAGCAATACTGATCATATATTTTCCGTTGTTTTGTTTTCTGAGATCTGGACAAAAAAAGCCGATATCTAATGTCATGGGTACCTTTAGCTTATAGCTTTATGTTAGTTAAAGACGGTAAAGCATATGTACAGTTGTGTGAAAAAGTTTTGTCCCTCTTCCTGATTTTTCATTGTTTTGCACGTTTGTCACACTTTAATGTTTCAGATCATCAAACAAATTTAAATATTAGTCGAAGATAACACAAATATTATTATTATACAGGATTTATATAGCGCCAACAGTTTGCGCAGCGCTTTACAATATAGGGCAGACATTACAATCACAATACAATTCAAGACAAGATGGTAAGGAGGGCCCTGCCCCTGAGGGCTTACAATCTAAAAGGGAGGGGGAAGTGATACATGAGGAGGGAGCTGCGTGGGGATGAATTGTTTGAGAACGTGATAGTCAAGCGGTTAGGTTGAGGTGGGATAGGTTTCCCTGAAGAGATGAGTCTTTAGGGATCGCCTAAAGGCAGTCAAGGTGGGCGACAGATGGACAGGTTGGGGTAAAGAATTCCAGAGGATGGGAGAGACTCTAGAGAAGTCCTGGAGGCGAGCATGGGAGAAGTTGACAAGGGAGCTGGAAAGCAGGAGGTCTTGGGATGAGCGGAGCCGACGGTTAGGCATGGTTCACACCTGTACGTTTTGTAGCGCGTTCAACGCTCTATGAACGCTCTACAAAACGCTCAAACATGAAAATCCCATTGTTTTCTATGGGTATGGTTCACACCTTGCCGTATTTCAGCCCGTCTGAACGCGCTACAAAACAGCCTACGCCTGAAAAGGTACATGAGCTTCTTTGCAGCGTTTTTGTTGCGCCTTTCCATTGGGATACAGCCAAGTAGCCCTCGGAAACGCACGTTTGTCACGTGTTTTTTTACCGCAAATCGCTGTAAAAACGCGCGTCACGAAATGCGCGACAAACGCGCATATTTGATACGCCTAGGTGTGAACAGAGCCTAAGGGTGATACTTTGAGACCAGATTTGAGATATAGCCGGGTGCAGAGTTGTGGATGGCTTTGTAACTGATTGTTAATATTTTGAATTTTATCCTTTGGGCGAGTGGAAGCCAGTGCAGGGATTGGCAGAGATTACTCTTGTCTCGTCAGTCCACAGAGTATTTTCCCAAAAGTCTTGGGGATCATCAAGATGTTTTCTGGCATAACGGAGACGAGCTTTTATGTTCTCTTTGCTCAGCGGCGGTTTTTGTCTTGGAACTCTGCCATGCAGGCCATATTTGCCCTGTCTCTTTCTTATGGTGGAGTTATAAACACTGACCTGAACTGAGGCTAGTGAGGCCTGCAGTTCTTTGGATGTTGTTTGGATTCACTAAAGGAGTTGAGCATCTTCACTCCATAAATATAAGATAGCAAGCGACCGCTCAGTTTCCAGCAGTTGTCCATCTACTAACTTGGAGAAAGGAAGAGCAGGAAACAGGGAATGGCTCGCTTTGCTGTGCCTGCAGTATATGTTTGTGGAGACACACACAGCTTACTGGCACACAAAAGGGTGGCTCTATAGGACCTTGCAAGAGAAAGGAGCCACCCCAAAACAGCATATCGGGGCCAGTGCTCAGGGGACCAGCTGCAGGAAAATAAATCTTATAAACATTAAGGAGCAGTATCCACTGTAAGTGATTTAATCAGCATTTGAAAAAGCTTAAACAGCTTTTGACTTCAATATAACTTTAAGCTATAAGCAGCTTTACCATAAAACTGCAGCTTCCTTTTTTTTCATTCCGGTACCTGCTCATATCTTTTCCTTGTATTGTCAATGTAAACTGTGTCTTCCACCCTTCAGGTTAAATCAAATATCAAGGCACAGTTAAGCCTGGGAAGTCACTATTATTTCATAGAGTTGCAAGTCCAGCTGAAATAACACAGCAGACTGGCTCTGTGTGAACAGAACTGATTGCTAGGCTGACTTAGCTAGCAGTACAGGAAACTGGTATGCAAACTGATGCTTTGCCAAGAACAGCAGTTCTGTGTTATGCGCTACGCCTTGTATCTAGAGGGCTGAATCCCAGACAAATGCAGTAATATAGTAATAGTTTATAGGTTATGTATGATAGTGTTACATGCGTCACATGCCCAAGGTCACTTTTAGCATTATACAGAAAAGGCCACTGCCTAGTTGTGGCATAGGATACACAGCACAACTATCATATTTTCTTCACTAACAGCTGAGAATAAAAATGAATTGAAGTCCACGGTGAAAGTGGCACAATCTTGTACTGCATGACAGGAGCAACCACTCCAGTCACAGCCAATCTGTTGGAAAAAAACTGTGCCTTGTAATGAAGGTAGGTTACAAGATGCAAAATATATAAATGTACTGTTTTCTTGATCGTACATCACAGGACACAGGGAGTTCATTCTTGAAATAATGCGTTAGGCAGCTACCTTCAGGGATGGAAACATTGGCAATCAAAGCTGTAAGGACAGCCTTGTATAACCCCTTCGACTCTCCTGCCTCAGTTTTTTGCTGGTGTCCTTAGATAATAGATGCCTTCTCTCTGCTCTGGGAAAAGTACATCCTTTTCTGCAATTTTAAATGGGACATGTCTGCTTTAGATGACCATACTGCTTCTGCCCAGTCCCTGCTGCTCTGAGAGTCAGGAATACCAGGGCTAGTCCATGATGGAGGTGCCTAGTGTAGCAGCCCTCTTTTAGGTCATGTTTGCCCTTGAAGGCTCTGCTATGCAACCTTCTGTGGTGTTGTATCAGACCTTATCTGTGTGGTCAAAAGATATGACTAGGGACGCTGGGTCCATCATGATGGACTCTGCCAATTTACAATTGCAAGACTTCTTTCCTGTGGCCTTGTGCTACTGCATACATGGCTTGGGGGATACCCTCAGACAATCTCCAGGATGAGTCTCATGTCTTTCCTCATGCAACAGATCCTATGGCTTCAATGCCGGTCTGTGGAGATTTCTTGAGAGAAGCTCCCTAAATGCATACCAGGCCACTGCAGCCCAGCATTCTGTTCCTAGACCTCCCTATTCGCTTGTGCAGCATGGCCAGGCTTCTCTGAAATTTGAGAAATCCTTCCTCCAGATGGTCTGGAATGGTGCTCATGATGGATGCCATCCTGCTGTATTGTAGGCATGGAATCCTGGGGAACCTCTCTGTTAAAGGGACATGGTTGACAGTGGAATCTCATCTTCCAATCAACATCCTGGCTTAGAGCCATAGCTCAAAGAGAAGTGGGTCTGATTCTGGCTCAGGCAGAACTTCACGATCTGGCCACAAGAGTGGTAAATTGGCAATCATCAATGCTTGGACCCTGAAGAATAGTCCTTTTACTCGATGGAGTTTCAAGCAGTTTTTGACAGGTGGGAGACACCAGATGAAGAGCTTTACCGGGTAGATGTTCAGGCCTCTGCAGATGCTAGATTTGGCTGCTAAGTTCTTCTGAGTTTTGGGTCCCCTCTGTTTTGGTTCCCTGTTGGCATTTGTGGCATTTGTGTTTTTTTTTTCTCTGGCCTGTTAGCCATTGTTTGCTGCATTGCCTGCCCCTCTGCTTTTGGATGTCCCATTGGTTCAATGTGTCCTGTGATATACAATCAAAAATGTTTTTTTTTAAATTTATTTGTAAAATCTGCCACTTTTGTACTGTTTGCTAAAAAACTGAGACAGGCTGGAATTTGGAGGGGGTATACAGGGTTGTTCTTACAGCTTTAATTGCCAGTGCCCAAAATAAAGTAGCTGCAAAACCCATTGGTTTAAGGATAAACTCCATGTATCCTGTGATATAATCCAAGAAACAGATTTTAAGGGTAAACCAAAAATCCTGTGTTTGTCATTGCTTATAATATCCTGATGAAAAATCAGGAAAACTAAGGTGACACTGAATATTCAAAACCTAATTACTGGTATCTTCAGAATTTTGTTTCAGTTGTCTAACTTTGTGGGGCACAATTTTAGACCTCTGAAAGATATGTGTTTGGCTTAAGAATAAGTGTGGCAAAGTAGATTAGGGCTGGCTTTGGATTGGTCAGACTAAGGGCAGTATTTACACTCCAGCAACACCTGGTGTGGGCGTAGTTGACAGCAGTAATGTTATTAATGTTTACCTCTGTGCTCCAATCCACAGATCTTTAGCTGTCCAAGTCATGAGACACCTCCATTGATTCCCTCCATCTCTTTAATCCCTCCATGCTAGTGCTTAGGTTCATAGAAATCCATGGAATAGCCTTAATACTTGCAAAGATTATAGATCACAATGCAGTGGCTGCAAGTGTTTCCAGAAAGATCCCATTCAACTTGACCACCAATAGTGGACTAGGGGCTAACAAGAGAATGATAATGACTAGTTCAAAGCATTAGAAAGCTTCTAGTTGCAAATTGAGATCTTTCTAGCAAAACTATTGCAAGTCCAGTCTATATGTGTTGCCTTTACTCTGCATATGTTTGCTGACCAAAGTCAGAACCCAATGATGTAGAGTTCTACAAAGGATGGACACATCTTACTGCCTATAGTTCTTAGTAAAAGACCTGCCTGCCTAGTGTGCATGATAAAGGAAAGATGATTTAAAAATGATAACTGTATAAAGTACATAATCAGCTTAATATTCAGCTTACGTCCCATCTTGTATTCAATTCTCCTCCTACAACCAGTGTATGAATTACAGCATATGAATTGTTATTGTATAATGGACATTAATGGAAACCTTTTTACTGCATTTGTTATTTTATTGAATCTTTTCTAGTTAACTCGGTGGTCAGTGGACAAATAACACAGCATTATAGTAGTGATGAAGTGAAATCCAGAGACCCATAAAAGGAAATCAGTGTCAATAATTATGCTTAATTAGAGTGAACTAGAAATGTGTTCACTGCATAAACAATTACATTGTAGAACTCAAAGGCATGCTGTAAGTTATATTTTATGCATACCTCTTTTCCATGCTATGAATGCATTAACTAAGAACACATATATTTTGTACAACCAAATCCTGTGTACTGTTTCTTACAGCCGTATAATTCATATTATGGTGTTGTAAAAGAAGATGTATAGTTTGACATTTAAGGGCTTATTGAAAAGCAGAGCGGAGACCACTATTCACTCAGTGTCCACACTGTGCCTGTGTTTTACAAGTCTTTCATAATAGACTCAGGGATCTAACTTTCATGGTTCATGTGACTAGGCTCTCCAAATCCCGACACTTTTTTTTTCCCATTCAGAAATATGAACAGGGCTTCGGTTGCTTTGGAGTCCCAAAGAAAGTAAAGCACAGCCTATTTGCAGCCACTTCTTATCTACATGCATATGGTAATGGCTGCATGGAGGGGTTTCCTGATGGTGACAACAATGGACCATTCCTGCTTAATCTGTGTTGAAACAGTCACTTGTAGTCTCCATTGGAAGCCCACATGTTGACAATCCAGAAGCAGAAATGGGAGACAATGCGAAAGTACAACTTGGAGGCGGGGACAAAGCTTTGTTATTCTATATCAGTGCCTGAACATGGACCTTCATGACAGGAGCAACAGCTATTACATAATAAAAAGCTCCAGATTTAAAAATATTGAACATTTACCTTTGACTTTTGAAATTACATTTGTATGAGATTTGACTGATTGGGTTTACATATACTTCACAGTGCATGTCCAGCTAAAACTTTTTTCCTGGTTTTGAATAGAGTGGAGAAGGGTTAGAACTCCTTTTGAGTTTTAGTACCATCCTACACTTAATTAAAGAGATTTCCCCCTAGTTTGTTGGCTCTGAAAATAGACACAAGCCTATCAACTTCAACCAATAGAAAAATTATTTAAAGAAGAACTATAGGATAAACCTTTTTGGCATTTTTATTTTCCTAATCATACAGGAGATTTTGCAAAGCAGTTCAATATATAATATGTTGTGGGTGGGTGTTAAGAACTGTGCTTAGAAGCGATCCTAATAATATTGTCAGGATACTCACTACTGTTCTCTCCTTCCATTTAGTGACAGCACCTTGTAGGAGCCGCTGCTCGTTCATGAATACCCACGCAGACGCAGCAGCTCCATCCCCGTAGCTCTATTCCTGCAGCTCCGTCCCCGCCTCCATACACGCATCCCCTCCATGCTGCTGTCTCCATCTCTTCTTCTCCCTGGCTCATCAGGAATAACACAAAGGAGATCTGCAGCAGCCCTTCAATAAATGGACAAGGTAATAATTGGTTGCTAAAGTGCTTTTGCAGATCTCCTTTGTGTTATTCAGACAGAGGACAGAGGCGAGGACTGAGCTGCGGGGACTGAGCTGCTGCACCTGCGCGGGTATTCATGAACGTGCCGCACCTCCTAAGGGGCCCACTGCCAGCAACGTACGGCATATGTCTTTGCCAGCAAAAGGGTTAAATGCCTCTTCTCAAGAGAGAATACTTTCAGTTCAGTTAAACTACATCTGAACTCAGGAGCAGTGCAGCATCATTGCAACACCATCACAGGAAGCTACCTCAAGTGAACTTCACTGGCATATTATTGATGACATCTTTGTAATACTTTGTACAGGGGTAATATTATGTCTCTCTCTCTCTCGTCTATAACTCTTTTAAAACATAATAGTATCCTGCTTGCTTTAGAAAATGCATCGCAACACTACAGAAACTACATTTAGCCCTTACTGTTATGTAAGAAAAATAGTTACCTCTGATGTATTGTATCCTGCGGCCAGGATCACTGCCTATTCTTGTAAATGTACACTTTCATTCAGCCAGGTAGTATAGCTCACATTATAGTTTGGCCCGCTGTGGCTATGAGAACTGTGACTCTCATACACAGAAGCCGTAGTGTTGTTTATCTGCCCCTCCTGTCTACGCTCCCATTCCCAGAACGCCTCATGTTGTGTGCAGGGCCGGCCTTAGGGGTGTGCGAGCAGTGCGGCCGCACAGGGCGCCATGGCAACAAGGGCGCCGTGCGGCCGACACAGCTCGTCCTCGGGGCGGCTTCTCTCCCCCTCAGTTGTGTGAATGGTTCACAGAACACATTAATGATGATATAATGATGTTTCCTTTCTCTTTGTGCTTCAATCTTTCAGTACCTATATTGGAAATAAAAACATTAACTGGTCTGTGCCGTAAAAAATGCCTAAAATGCAAGTTGGATTGTTCAAGGTTCCTTTGTACTGAAATCATAAAAGTACTACATAAACACCTTTAAACAAAAAATGCATCAGCCAGTAATAAATAACCTGGAACATTTGTATACTCAACATTTTGTCATCAACAACCCTTCCCCCTCCATCAGCCAAAGAGCTGGGTTAATGAGTGCAACCCTCTTCAAAGACAGAGATGAATGCTTGCAGATAAGTCTGATATAATGGGCTTGTTAAACATCCACAGCTATGCAAGAGCTTTATAGTGTCTATACGATTAGTATTGAAGCACAAACAAAAACATTCTCCATGACATTTGCCATTACAATGCTTTCTACAATATAATCTAAGACACGTTTAAGGATCTTACCAAAAAGTAAAGAAGATCAATACATATATAAATTAAAGCATATCTAAACCCAAAAAACAAAAAAACCCACATACAGCATATATTTTACAGCCTACCAGTCTTTATATGTTCCAGTTGCATTTATTTTCTTTAAAGAACAACTTCTGGGCAAATAGCAAATTAACCCTTGCAGTGGAGCTACCTCTTTACTGTAAAGGTCAAGTTCTAGTTCTAGAGTCAATATATCCGCTTCACGACCCATGACGGGATAATCCCATCATGAATCTGTTCAAAATTGTAGAACAGGCGGCTGGCTTTACAGTAAAATCTATTTTGGCAGCTCAGCTGCCGCCAGATCGCTTCTACAATCCGGTAAACGGGCCGTTCCCCGGCCGACACTACCGCCGTGTTTCCTGGGCTCCACTGCTCCTCCTACGGGCCCAGGACTGGAATCTCGGGTGTGGGTGGGAAGGTGGGGAGGAGAACGGAGAATGTCCGTTCACTGGTCTCCTCCCCGTTCTATGGGAACGGGAGCGATGCGCATCCCTTCCGGTCCCATAGCTGTCATTGCTGGGCTCCTGGAGCCCAGCAATAAGCTATTGAAGTGCGATCTGCACTTCAATAGCTTATTTAGAGTGTAAAGGTGATACTAGGGGTCTTTGGAACCCCTGGTATCACCTTAAAGAAGACCCGTCACTGCCAATATGGTATCACATGGGGGGCTTGTAAGCCCCCCTATGTGATAGCAATTAAAGTAAAGCTAAAAAAAAGTTTTAGAAATAATATAAAATAAATTAAATGTAAAAACAATTTAAAAAAGTTTAAATTCCCCCGCGAGCACGTGCATTGTCACGTAAACACACGTCGGGTGCGCCTACGTACAAAAACGACGATTGCTCTACACATGTTGGGTATCACCGCACACGCAAGATTGAGAGCAACAATTCTAGGGCTGATATTTATGCATATCTCTAAACTGATGGGTTTTTAAAAGTTGCTTTTAAAGTGTTATCTATGAACTTTTTGGGGTACTGAATTTTGTTGCAGTTTCGCGGATGCACACAATTTTTAACCTGGGGCAGGGGACTTAAAAAAATTATTTTTGATTATTTTTACATTTCATTTATTTAATTTTTTTTTCATTTTAACGTTACTTTAATTGCTATCACATGGGGGGCTTACAAGCCCCCCATGTGATAGCATATTAACAGTGACAGGTACTCTTGAAGGTGATGCTGGGGGTCCAAAAGACCCCTCGTATCACCTTTATACTTAAAATAAGCTACTGAAGTGCAGATCGCTTCAGGGGCCCAGCAATAACAGCGATGGGACCGGAAGTGATGCAATAAGCATTGCTCCCGGTCCTATAGTATGGGGAGGAAATCAGTGAACGGACATTCACCGATCTCCTCCCCAGCTGCCAGCCAACACCTGGCAAGCTGGTCCTGGGCCCATAGGAGGGGCAGCGAAGCCCAGGAAACAAGGAAGGGGTGTCGGGCGGGGGGTGTTACCGTATCGTAGAAGCGATCCGGCGGCAGCTTGGCCACCAGTATCGCTTCTACCGTAAAGCTGGCTGCCGGCTCTAGAAAACTGAACAGACTCACGGCGGCTTTTAGCCACCGTGAGTCTGTTTAACCCCTACAGACTTCATGACGGGATTATCCCGTCATGGGTTGTGAAGGGGTTAAGGAGTTAAATTCCCCCAATCCCACATGGCTGCAAGACTGGTCCCCACAGCCTCTCTGCCCCTAGGTTAATCACTGTCACATTAATCATCGCATCAATCGTGTGTCCACTGATAGTGATCTCTTCCTATATACATTGTATAGGATTTGTATCCCATACAATTACATGTGACGTGACGTCACACTGCAGCTTCCAAATCATCCGATCATTAAAGTGACATTAAACCCTCAGATTTTTTAACATAAACCAATACTGTAATGTGTGCCTTACTGTAATCCATGGTAGTTTCCCTTCTCTTTGCTGCTCTTCCTTTTAAATCCTCATGTCTTCTCATGCTTGGGGAGAACTTCCCTTTGCAGCTCAGGGCCTCTTCCTGTAGTGCTGGCTCAGGTTACAAACCTATACAAACCTGCACACAGACACCGTGTATCCATTCCTGAGAAAAGGCAGTCAGCTGCAAAACAGAAGTTCTGCCCAGCATGAGAACAGATACAGATTTAAAAGGAAGAGCAGCAAAGAGAAGGGAAACAACCATGGATTACAGTAAGGCACACATTACAGTATTGTTTTATGTTAAAAAATCTGAGGGTTTAATGTCACTTTAACGTGAATGGGGGAGAGCAGCTGCTTCTATTTGGGATTACTGCTGCAGGAATTCGCAGTTTCCTGATGCAGTAATCCCTAAATGCACCTACTTTATAGGTGTGAACGAAGCCTAAATTGCAGTCTTCAAACTAGCTGTAACCAGCTTTATTGTGCTTCCAGCAGAAAAAAAATCGACATTTCCAGTATTACATAAACTAGACAGCTTGTTCAGAGCAATAAAACATAACGCATGACAATAAATCCTAGAATGTCTGGGTCTAACTAAACATCAAAATCTTTTTATAGTGGGGAAATGGACCTTGTGACAATATGCCAAAAAACTCCAGTAGTAATTTCAGTCTAGATGCAGCTGCCAACTCGACCTTAACATCCAACATCACCAAAACCACTTGTTCCACTGTAGCAAGTTGCTGATTAAAAGAGTACATTTTAGCAGATAATCTGTATTTAAAGCACGACTCCACCAATCATATCAAATTATCATAACTGCATTATAATTTTAGAAAAACTATAACCCTTTCACTAAAAGAAAATGTGATTTTCATGTTGCCTGTATATGATGAAAACAATCAGGAGAATTCAGAATTTTTGTTCTTGTTCTGTGTGTATCACTGCTACTCAGCATATCACATCTGACACCTGTCAGATGTGATATGCTGAGTAGTGGTGATGATGTAGCTTTCATGATACAAAGCAAGCTATGTGTTTCTGCTCTGTGTAAGCTAATCCTTCCATCAATGATTTAGTGGGTATAGTAGAATATATGTTGCTATTTTATTGAAAAGGAGGCAACATTTTTAGCTGGTTATATCAATTGTTTTTATTAGCTCTTTATTTTAAACAGTCGTCTTCTTTTAATTATACTTGAGTTGTTATTTAGGTCTAGACTCACCATAGATACTATAGGCATGTAGGCATGATCTGACCACCCTTAGTTTTCTATGTCTGTGGCAAGGTTTACATTGGATTGCCATTTGTATTCAGCATATAGAAAGCGATAGAGAAGCCTCCAATGTCAAGTTTGGGAATGAAAACAGTAGCAGTCTTTTTACCAATCTGTTTTGACACTTATTTAAGAAGCTTTGGCTGGTATTATGTGTAAGCAACTCAATGACCATCATTGCCTTATCCTACAAAAAATTGCCAGGTGTGGAGTCTGTCTTCTAGTATTTGTAGTATGTGAACCTAAAGGGAATGTATAATGTTTTATTTAATGATTGTTTATGGTCAGGACTAAAAAAAAAAAAAAGTACAATTTACAATTTGTTTTATTTTTTTCAGTCGGGTAAACATAAAACATTGTATATTAATTTATTTATCTAATATCCAACTTGCATGTGCAGCTATTTTTTCATGTTTTCTTTTAACTGCTTATCTCCTGTTGAAAATGGCTTTTGATTACAGAGCCAAATAGTATTTGTAAAACAAAAAATATTTAGATATAGTAAAAAAAAAAGTAAAACCTTAGTTTAAACAAAAGCAAAACAACAACATTAGTGAGTGAGCTGCCAGAGCTTCGGCTCAGCCGATCCAGATGTTGGATCGGCTGAGTCAAACTTCTTCTGTACTACGGCTCAGCCTGACCGAAGGCAGCCGATGTATGGCTAATTTTAGCCGATGTACGGCTGTAATCAGCCATACAAGGCTGAAGTGAATAGCCGAACAGAGTTCGGCTCACTTCACTTTGGCTCGTTTACTCACTTAGCTGCCTTTGGCAGCTAAGTGAACAACCCCCTTAATGTCTTTAAAATTACCTTACCATTTCAGTCTTAAGCCACTGTAAATTGGTAATACAGTTAAAAAAAAATCAATGCGGTATGGCAACCTGAGACATTTTGTACACTGTTGGTATAATATCCTACTTGTGCGATTGGCTCACAGATTTTCTCAGACATTTGCACTAAGATAAAAATGTTAGGCATCCCCTACAATAGAAATTGCATTTTTTGTTAGATACTCCATAAAGGTTAACTAATTCCACAGTGATGCATGCACTTTAAATCAGTGAAAGTGTACCAGGTCGCTATAATGAACTCAGACCCTTACATTCAGGAATCAGTCTGGAAAGGACAAATGGCTTTTTCTTCAGAACAGAATCTGCAACAAAGTTCTGTGGAGTTACACTTTAAAATGAGCTTTATAAAGGTTTTTTTCTTTGTAAGTTTGTTCCTCTGGTCCCCAACTTTTTTACCTTTTCAGACAAATATCTAAATGTGGGGATTGCTATGATTCAAGTGGTGCTGTGAGTGGCAGGCCACCAGATTCCTGGAATTCCCTTCTACTGGGGTGGCTGCCTGCAGTACATCATGTGACCATTCCTTCATGGGTGAAAGGCACGAACTAAGTTTCTAGATCACTGTTGTGAAATCTTTTTTTTTGTTTTTAAGGCCAAGGCGGTGTGAGAGGCTGTAAAGTTCTATGAGAGGCTGTAAAGTTCTAGTAAGCACCTACATAACTTGGATACTGTACTCCAAGTCTCATTATCTATTACATGAGATGATTTCAAAAACAGAGCTTATGTTTATTTCCCTTTTTTGTTATGATATTGATGGTTGTGTCTTATGTTTCTCCAATTTCTGCTAGGATACTGGAAAAAAATAATTGTGGAAAATCCTTTGTTTTATGTGATTTAAAAAACTTTCTTCTTTTTCTAAAAGGCCTGCGCTTTGGGATATTTGTAGCTGAGCTGATGTCCTTTTATTGATGGCTACTTACGTTTGTGAGGACCTAACAAAGTTTTACTGCACTTCTGTTACAAGATGGTTTCTCTAATATAAAACTATTTGTTCCTGAAATTGGTTATTGAATATATTTGGGAACTTAAAGAGACCCCCTTCCCCTTGTTTTTGGATTACCCTTAGCCATTAACATTGCCTCAAGCACTGAAGCAGTCAGTTTGGTCTTTAATCAGTTAGGTGTTCTGTTCCACTCTTCTTGTCAAGGTCTATGGCACCTGAATAAATACATATCACACAAGAAGTTTGATATGGAGCCCAATAGCACTACAGTGAACCTAATAGGCAAGGATTTCTTTTTAACATCAATAGATATAAAAGTTGGCTATTATCACATTCCAATCCATCTCATATCTCAGACTTTTCTGAGCATGGCAGTCTTTTTACATTAACATCTCTATCATTTTGAATTTTGTGCATAAAATTTAAATGACTATACCCAGTTAATTTACAAAAGTGATGGACGAGGTGTTCTCAGCCTTGTGTATTCATGGTGAGCTGATAATGGTTTCATATATGGATAATATAGAGCTGATAGCTGAGGCCCTCTAAAGAGAACAGATCCAATGTGAACCTCCTCGGTGGGGAGATCAACAACAAAATTGGACCTGATCCCCTTGAAAAGGAAAATGTTTTAATGATTCTACTGGACTCTGCTTAGCAAATTAATTTTTTTCTAGTTGACAGGCAACATCATAGCTTTTAAGTTCAAGAGAACAGGGTTGTCTCTCAGAGTGAAGTCATATCTGTACTGTGGGCTATAATAGTTTGAATCTCTGCAGTAGATTGGGCTCAAGCACTTACAGAAAAACTTCAGCTGGGCCATCAGTATCTCCTGGTAAAATATAATGGCAAATGTCAATTGTTACTTTAAATGAAGAGTTAGTTTTCTGAATGTTGGATATACAGTACTGTGCAAATGTTTTAGGCAGGTGTGAGAAAAATGCTGTAAAGTAAGAAATAACAGTCTTAATAGTTTATTTTTTATCAATTAACAAAATGGAAAGTAAATGAACAGAAGATAAATCCAAATCAAATCAGTATTTAGTGTGACCACCCTTTGTCGTCAAAACAGCATCAATTCTTCTAGGTACACTTGCACACAGTTTTTGAAGGAACTCGGCAGGTAGGTTGTTCCAAACATCTTGGAGAACTAACCACAGATCTTCTGTGGATGTAGGCTGCCTCGAATCCTTCTGTCTGTTCATGTAATCCCAGACAGACTTGATGTTGCGATCAGGGCTCTGTGGGGACCAAACCATCACTTCCAGGACTCCTTGTTCTTCTTTACGCTGAAGATAGTTCTTAATGGCATTGCCTGTATGTTTGGGGTCGTTGTCCTGCTGCAGAATCAATTTGGGGCCAACCACTCGCCTCCCTGATGGTATAGCATGACTCAGGACTGGCTCGGGTATGGTGATAAGGTTGTAGGTGGGCAGCTCTAAAGGCACTCAAAGTGCCCCAACCTTTGCTTACTTTTGGGCTTTACAAAGAGGTTAACCCTTGAAATGCGTTGCTCCTTTGCCCTCAAATCCACCCAACCACATCTCTTTGATATCCGTGCCTCCAGCCTGACATCGGCGGATCTCACTGGTTCACCGATGTCAGTTCATCAGGGCTATTCATCATAGATCCCATTCCCACTAACAACGACTGTAGCGGCTTGACCAGCGGCACTTCTCCTACAAGCTGCAACACAGTCATCTCCAGCACTGACACTGGACGATTGCCGATCACGGTCCAGCTGTTTACTGACACATCAGGGCCGTTCACATCTGCCGACTTACATGCCCTTTTGCCTCCAACAGCCTCGAGGCAGCATACTAGTCTTGCCCACCACAGGAAAGTGAGCCTTGCCTTCGCCATCCTCTGTGTACTTCACAGCACACTTTGTGTGGTCCTTGCATTCTCCACAAACGACATCCCAATCACAGCCGCACGACCCCTGGTTCCCACCAGCATAATGGCGAACAAACTTTCACTTTCACATTTTGACTTATCAGTCCAGAGCACCTGCTGCCATTTTTCTGCAGAACAGTTCCTATGTTTTCATGCAATGGTTGAGTCGCTTAGCCTTGTTTCCCCGTCAGAGTTATGGCTTTTTGGCCGCAATTCTTCCATGAAGACCACTTTTGCCCAGACTTCTCTGGACAGTAGATGGGTGTACATGGGTCCCACTGGTTTCTGCCAGTTCGGTGCTGATGGCACTGCTGGACACCTTCCAATGTCGAAGGTAAGTAAGCATGACGGGTCTTTCATCTGCTGCATTAAGTTTCCTTGGCCGGCCACTTTGTCTACAGTCCTCAACTTTGCCCGTTTCTTTGTGCTTCTTCAAAAGAGTTTGAACAGCACATCTTGAAACCCCAGTCTGCTTTGAAATCTTTGCCTGGGAGAGACCTTGCTGATGCAGTATAGCTACTTTGTGTCTTGTTACTGTGCTCAGTATTATTATGGTGTATGACCTGTGACATGAAACTGTCTTCCACAACTTAACCTTAGTAGCAGAGTTTGGCTGTTTCTCATCCAGTTTTTAGCCTCCTACACAGTTGTTTCTTTTGCAGTTAATGACTGTGTTTCAACCTACATATGAAATTGATGATCATTAGCACCTGCGTGGTATAATTGGTTAACTATACACTTGACTCTAATACTACAAAATCCCTGACTTTGCATGTGTGCAAGTGTAAGAATTGATGCTGTTCACTCACTTTGCATTTTGTAAATTGATAAAAATAACCAATATATATTTTTGAAAGCATTCATACTTTACAGCATTTTTTCACACCTGCCTAAAACTTTTGCGTAGTGCTGTACATTGTTCAATATTTATAAGACATAAAGTACTGGAGAAAAGAGAGACACAATTCTGTTCAGTATTAAGGTCCCCAAAAGAGAGTCAAGGCTGTGAAAGATCTTTATTGACCTGTCATGGAGGAGAAGAGGGAAGTTATAGATTACGATGACCAGTGAAAAGTTTACCACTGCTTTACAACAGGGCCTTTATTTACACGCAGGTAAGCTTAAATTGTTCTCTTGAACTGTAAGTAAAGCATATTAAATGCATTGAGCTGGAGAAGGAACAGGGTTTTTTTTTATAGCTTCTCTACTTTTGTTTTCCTTTGTTAAGTGATAGGATCAGTCTCTCAGTCGGCCTTTCATATAGGTATGCTAAAAACCATGTTAACAGTATGAGAGTAATCCTTATCATGTTATGCATTTCAAAGGTCTGCAAGAAGGAGAGAGTGACGTAGTCCTAGCACTGGATAACAACATAAGGATTTCAGCAGGATGGTAGAATAGTACAGAAACTGAGTTTCCAGTGTGTGTTAAAAATATGTTAAAATAATCATAGTGGTTTCAAAGGAAGAGGGAGCTTCAAGTTTGCAAATTGCTGGCTCCAGTGTGGCTGGCTAGGAAATTCAACATGTTTACAAAGTGACTAGTTGCTAGTAGGAGTCATTTGCGTGAAAATATATTTTATGTTTTACTGAGATGAAAATGGTATTCAGAATAAAGAAGTACATTGTACAATTGTAAGGTAAACTTATCCTGACAATTCAAGCAGAGTAAATGATCAACTGTATAAGCAGAGGCTGTCTTTAGTGAAAGTTGCATGTTGAAATGATTAGTAGATCCAGAGGAATAGGCAGCTAAAGATATATACAGCCATGGCCAAAAATATTTCTGTCAGATAATGCACCACTTCGTGCAGAAAATTGTTGCAATTACAAATGTTTAGGCATTCTCATGTTTATTTCTTTTGTTTGTATTGGTACGACACAAAAAAATTGATAAAAAAAGCCAAATCTGACCCATTCCACGCAAAACTCAAAAAATGGACTGGACAAAATTATTGGCACCCTCAATTAATATATGGTAGCACAGCCCTTGGAAAAAATAACTGAAATCAATGACTTCCTGTAACCATCAATGAGTTTCTTACACCTCTCTACAGGAAGTTTGGGCCACCCTTCTTTCACCAACTGCTCCAGGTCTCTCAGATTGGAAGTTTCCTTTTCCCAACTGCTGTTTTGAGATCTCTCCACAGGTGCTCTATGGGATTTAGATCTGGACTCATTGCTGGTCAGTCCAGTAATCTCCAGCGCTTTGTCTGAAACCATTTCTAGGTGATTTTTGATGTGTGCTTTGGGTCATTGTCCTGCTGTAAGACATGACCCATGACATCTGACAGGGAGACCCAACTTTCTGACTCTGGGCCCTACATTGCACCCCAGAATTCTTTGGTAGTCTTCAGATTTCATAATGCCAAGCACACAGTAAAGACATCCAGTGCCTGAAGCAGCAAAGCAACCCCGAAACATCAGTGAACCTCCACCATGTTTGACTGTAGGGACTGTATTTTTTCTTTACGGGCCTCATTTCTTTTTCTAAAAACAGTAGAATGATGGGCTTTACCAAGAAAGCTGCAATTTTGTTTCATCTGTCCACAACACATTCTCCCAAAAGGATTTTGGCTTCTTCAGGTAAGTTTTGGCAAACTCCAATCTTGTTTTTTTAATGTTTCTGTGTCAGCAGTGGGGTCCTCCTGGGTCTCCTACCATAACGTCCCTTTTCATTCAGATGGCGACGTATAGTGCTAGCTGACAGAGTTGTACCCTGTGCCTGGAGGACAGCTTGAATTTGTCTGGAAGTTGATCGAGGGTCTTTATCCACCATTCGAACAATCCTTTGTTGCAATCTTTGATCAGTTGTTCTCTTTGGTCCACGTCCAGGCAGATTAGTTACAGTGCCATAGGCTGTAAACTTCTTTTTTTTTAGTTTCAAAAAAAGTTTTATTGATATTTTCCATAAAATACGGTGCAATTAGAACACGCACTCAAACATTGAGTGCATGCTTTTATAACGATACAAACATAGGTATTTTCGTATATATCAAAAAGTATGCTCTACAAACATGACAATCGATGTCGATCGCTTAGACTTTGTCTTAAGAAAGCGTGAACCCGATCTGTCAGTGTCCTAACAAATAGGACATAGGCAAATACAAAGTAGAAGGAAGAGGGAGGGTGGCGGACCAGGGGAGGGGGTGGGAGAGGGGTGGGATCGTGATGCAAGATCCAGCACGCGTCTCGGCCGTAAACGTCTTGACAATGTTGCGCACACTGGACACAGGAACATTAAGATCTCTGGAGATGGACTTGGTACCTTGAGATTGTCCGTGTTTTTCCACAATTTTTGTTCTCAAATCGTCAGACAGTTCTTTGCTGCTCTTTCTTTTCTCCATGCTCCCTGTGGCACATGGAGACACACAACAAAAAGGTTGAGTCAATTTTTCACCATTTTAACTGGTTGCCAGTGTGATTTCTATGTTGTCAGCACCTGTTAATTGATACAGGTGAGTTTATTTACAATTTACAGGAGCATGACAAACTTGGAATGCAATTATTTCTTGCAATTTGGAGAAGGTACCAATAATTTTGTCCAGTCCATTTTTTGAGTTTTGTGTGGAATGTGTCAGATTTGGCTTTTTTTCCCCCCCCATACCAATACAAACAAAATAAATAAACATAAGAATGCCTAAAAATTTGTGATTGCAACAATTTGGCTTTTTTTGTGTCATACCAATAAAAACAAAATAAATAAACATGACAATGCCTAAAAATTTGTGATTGCAACAATTTTCTGCGCGAAGTGGTGCATTATCTGACAGAAATGCGGGGATGCCAATATTTTTGACTATGACTGTATATCACTCCTAATTCATAAAAGGTGCTCTTAGCTCTGCCCTTTTTAACCACATCACAAGCCCTAATCACTGGTCAATTAGGGCACCCTAAAATAAGGGTGGCAGGAAAGGGTAGAAAGGCCAATCAGCCATGATGTACGCTTTCAGACAATGTGCTATTGTCAGCTGTGTCTTACAGCCTTAGAGTGTGTGTGTGTGTGTGTGTGTATGTGTGTGTATATACCTGCATGATTGGCTTACAATTTTTACATGTAGGGATTTTACATATCTACATGTACGGATGAGATTAGGATTCACCACTACCATGGGTTTGTAGACCCCGCAAATTAATGCAGAAATTCACCATATTAACCATAATACTGCTTGACATTTGAATTTAGGTCAGCTGGCTTAGAAGAACCGATTAGGGAGCCCCTCACTATAAAAGGGTGGGTTTCCAGTGGCCATATTTAGAATGTGCTTTAGTTTTAATAGGGAATGCATAAGGAGTGCTGTAGATAACATGAATAGAGAGGGATTAGTGTAGGGCTTGTAGGCACTGGCAGGTCTGTTGTTGTAGATGTAAACCTTTACTGGATGTTCTGTAGATAGCAAGAGGCTGTATATCTTAGGGTATTTGGGCTGGGCGGAAAGAAACGTTTGTTACCTTTTTCATCCTTGGCATGGGACATGTGGAGGCCATGAATCAAAGTAGGGAAGCTGTTTTTGCTAGCTGGTATGTAAGCAGTTGTAGTACGTAAGTAGTTGAAGTGCCAAACTGGCATGCAGGCACTAGGCATGTGGGGGGTTTGTGAACATTTCTGTAAATTTCTCTACAACAAAAATCTGGGATGAGAAGGTTGTTTTCTCCTTTTTTTTTAATCCAAATTGTATTGCTTTCCCCGCCTATGTTTGCATAACACGGGAAGGGACAGCCTTACAGGGAAAATGTAAATAAAATTATAAAAAAGAAAATCTGTAAATATTATTTAACAACAATGAAAATATATAAAATGATTGTGATAATGGGTATACAAATGTTAATGTAGGACCGCCCAGGTATTGAAATGGTGGAAGGTGGCTGTTTTCACCAGTTGTTTACCATGTGTGTATCAGTTGGGAAATGTTATCCACATATAACTCAAGTTCCCCAGAGCTTCTTAGTGGCAATAGTGATATGGCCTCTAAATGAATGACTTCCGGTTGACAAAGGTTTGGGCAGGTGAGCGAACTGGCCAAATTTGGTCAGTTTGTTCGTCCACTGCAAACAGGGAGAAGCGCATCCCTATTACCTTTTCACATTTAACTGGATTTGGTATGTAATGTTGAATACTTTTCACTTATTATCCAAGCAGCTTCTTCAGTTCTTAACCACTTCAGGACTGCCGTTACAGACATATACATCATTGTCCTGAAGTGGTTATACCAAGATAAAGGCTGGTGCTGAAGCCATGATCTTGGTATCATTTTTTCAGCAGGCAGAGCTTGTTCTTTACAAGTGATCTGAGCGACTATTTAGCCGCCCTGATCATTTGTAACAGCTGGCACAGGTGGTGTCCCTCCCTGACCCCCCCCTTGTCCTTGACACATCTGTTCCTGATCTGCTCTGTGATCATTGAGGCAGGAAGCACTGTACCTGGAGCACTTCCTGCTTACAGCTGCCACAAAGCCAACTAAAGTGCCAGTTACACAGAGGATCGGGCACACTGTTTTGCTCAATCTCCTGAATTGGGGGCCAGAGGAGATATCAGGAATCTAATAGACCTCTGATGTCTCCATAAAGAAAACCTTTATTGACAAATCGCCATCCAATACAAGCGCTTTCGGGGTCTCAGCAGTACCCCTTCATCATTCTGAGCCTGATGAAGGGGTACTGCTGAGACCCCAAAAGCGCTTGTATTGGATGGCGATTTGTCAATAAAGGACTTTTTGCTTCAAAATTTTTGGTGTGCTTGTGACAATCCTAGTGGTCACTACAAGCACCCACCTGCTTGGCAGGTTTACTACTATTCCGGTAAGGAGTGCAGCTGGTTCTTGACTACACATAAAGAAAACCTGTCGCCTCCAAATCCAAAATCCAAACTTGTTAGCCCTTGTGTATAAGCAATAAAGTTACGTGAAAAGAAAAGTTAAAAATAATTAAAAAAATAAAATCTAAAAATTTTTTTTAACCAACCGCGCCGCCCACACCATCTGCATGTGAATGAAAATGTGCGCGTAGGGCATGCACGTGTACTTAAACAACGATTGCACCACCCATGTTAGGTATCACCACAAACGTCGGAATGAGATCAATAATTCCAGGGCCATAAATCACTGATAACTCTAAACTGATTAGTGGTAAAGGCTTTTAAATTGTTACCTATGGACAATTTTGAGTACCATAGTTTTTTGCCATTGCAGAGGCACGCACAATTCTAAAGCTTGACATTTTTTTATATCTATTTACTCGATGTTACCCCATATTTTACCATAAAATCTATTAAATTGTGTTTTGTGTGCACTAAAATTCATTTCACTGTTTTTCCTAAACATATCGATATGATAAACATCTGCGCAAATATCGTGCAACATAAAAAAAAATGGAGCTATCATCATTTTTTTATTTTACATGGCCTCTGCTTGCGAAAATATGTACTTGTTTGGGGATTTAAAATAACTTTCTATCCAAAAATCCAGATTGTAGTATGTGTGTGCAAAAATTACAAAATTACTATGGTACTAAGTTGGTTAATAAACAAAGCAAATACAATATTGTTTTAAGCATGTGATTTTGCTGCCATAATTTATTTCTCTTTTAGATGGTTATATAGTTAAGCAATAAAACTCCAACCCCGCTATTCTAGCATTGTAATAATATCCTGATATTAATGATCATATTACTTTTTCCTGCAGTATATTATGATGTAAACAAACTGAAATAATAAGAAATGCCCAATTTCAACACAACTGCTTTCTGAAAATAAAATAATAATTATAGTCATTATTATTGTTAATATTATTTTTATCATTATTATTATTACTGCATGAACAGTGTTTAATCTTAATAAATATAATTTTATTTTAGGTTCTACCTAATAGCGAGTCATTATGCTTGACTAATACCCTGTCTGTCATCACACACAATAGTATGACCTTATGCTTACAACATCTTTAAGTAGGCTAAGAAGATGATATTTGGTATGAAAATGTCCTTTGTTGAGAAAATATATTTATAGTAGTTATTAACTGGGTATTTTAAAAATATTTCACCTTCATTCCATCTTTGCTGCCATAAGAAAATTAAGTTTGTTATTAACACCACAAAGGGTAATGCTGCTATATAAACTAATTGAAATAGCCCTTAGACGGGTAAGCTCTGGTTATAGGCATTGGAAATACATAATGTTTTTTTGCTGGTCGAGGGGTTACATGGATAAAAGAATAATGTAGACCTTTGTCCTATATTGGTTATACCTCACATGTTGGCTGTGCTTGGCAGAGGGAATCGCTTGGGATCAAGCTTACTAATTAATGCGGCTTTAAAGCCCAGCTGTCAGCATCTACTCTTTCTGCAATCCCATCATTAGAAAGAGAGAGCAACATAAAGCAACACATTAAGAAACAAGCACCCCTTTCAATCAAAGCACAATTATTTTGTTTAATGGTTAAACACACTTGTGTCTTCCAGATATACTACTTTGACAAAGGGCCATATAGCTCACCAATTCATCTTGTCCGTACCACATGCTAAGTCTAGCAAAAAATATTATACAATAAATGTTTTTAATAAGGCAGTACACAAATGAAGGTACGTAATGGCAAAATCTTCTCTTCAATCCCCTACAATGTTTTATCCTACAATTTTCTAACAAACAAAAGCCACCAAATACACCATGGACAGCAAATTCTGATGACTATAACCCTTTATGATTTTCTTTTATTGTGGGTATGGGAAAATGCCCCCTTGTCCCACCTTTTTTTACATTTAGATGTATACACAGTAAGGTGTTCAGGATAAAAAGATTATAGATGAACATAATAAAATGCTAAGAGAATTGGAGTAAATTTAAATGTTATGCTTTTTTTATGGAGCGAGCGAGATTGCAAACTGACATGAAATTTCCACAAAGCAGGAGTTTTCGGTCCTCTCGGTTTAGACACTTGTACATTTTTGGTGCTGGAAAACTAGTCTTTGGTGCAGAATAACTTAATATTAGCAAATATGAAAACAAGGGGTTCAAATGAACCCAACCTCGCTAAAATATTTTCTATGGTAACACCTTGTTACTAACAAGAGTGCTGAAGTCCCTGTGAAGCCCCCTTGGATCCTAGGCCCAGTATGCTCAAAGAGATTTGTACAATCACCTTCCTGGCACTAAACTCTGTCCCTGTTTTCGAACAGTCAAATACTCAAACTTAAGTGAGCAATATGGATTTAGACATTTGAAAGTAGAATGACAGTGGAAGGCAGGAATAACTTTGACAAATCAAATCTCCATGTACATCCTGGAAGTGGGATCCAAGCAGGTGCCACAGTGATCGATTTGTAGACTAACATAGATACTTGAAGATACCACAAGGCACCTGCATTTTTGTTACCTTAGAAACATATACAGCTAAGTAGTGCTTACAGAAAGAGTAATTTGAGGAGGGGTCTTAGGACATTGCTGTCGGGGTTAGGAGCTCTGCACTAAAAGCTAACAACAACAACTCTAACTTGCTGAACTTACTGAAATTTCCAATGACCAGTATGCACAGTTACATAGCAAAACATATACAACACTATCAAGATACAAAATTGTACAATCTAGAAGATAATGAATGCCAGCAACAGCCAAACAGCAGGAATGGGGCAGTAAAAGAGACAGGACAGCAGTAGTGTTGGTAATGGGCCTATGAAAGGTGATCTCTGGGCATGATACTAATATTTCCCCAAACCTCCCTCTCTTCCACTAGACTCAGAGCATGTTCCAATTTTTTATTTTTGCCTTGTTCCTGAAGCATGAAACAGCTTTTATTACTACATGTGATGTCATTACTATGCTTGTAAAATTCTTGCAGGGGCACCTGCTAGGTCAATTCTTATTAATGTAGACATGCACCCCAGACATACTGTACATTTTCAAAGAGCCCTTTCCCTTTACACAGTATAAGGGCAGGCTCTTGGGAGTCAAGAGAGCAGCATTATTTTTATCTGTGGAATTTTCTTTTTTTTGCAGAGGAGAATCTAGGCATCACTGACAAAACTACTTTTTTTATGCAGCAGAGGAAACGTTGTCAGCCCACAACAGGTAGTTAGAAGTTTATTGGTTTTCTGGCCGGATCACCAGGTATTTTTCCGTACTTACACAGTTTGTAAAGGGATAAAACATGGAAAAGTGTGCATGTATTGCAGGGATGTACTGCATATGTTTTTTTTTCTTTTGCCCACACATTACTTTACTTTAGGCAGATGTGCCTAAAAAATGCTGCATTTCCTGGACTTTAATGTTATTTATCAAGTTTAAAGCTGAACTTGGGGCACACAGCTAAATACATAATTGAAATACATATGAGGCAGCTGTTTTTCCTGCCAAAGGCTTTGTTTTTCTGTACAATCAGTCCTGGGATTTACACTACTATATCGCATAGCCAGTCGATTGACCTGATTTTTCTCTACTACGTTTAAACAACACAGCGAGGGCACCTCGTTTCCTTTGATTGCACATGGACGAAGCAACAAAAGACTGATGGGCATCTCTCTGCTCTCTTTTCATATTACGGTGTACCTTGTCAGCACATGTATACCATGACACTAGTTGGCCCCAAGTTTTGCCCCTTTCTCTTACAGTTTGAGTGCTACTGTACAGGGAATTATGAGAGGTTGAATATTTAGATATTTACACAAGCTGCATTTAAAAAATACAATAAATTATTTTTAACCTCCCTGGCGGTATGAATATTCAGGATTTTAGCATCCCAAATCGGTACATTGTTTTTCATGGAAATTTGTTGTTTTATATTGTAGGCCTGTAATTCTTAGTAAATCTTAGGAATAACTCACCTAAATCTGTCCAAACAAGAGTCCAGTAGACATCCCAGGTATGATAAAGTTTGAAACACGAAATTAAAAAACTATAATATAATAAATTATAAATAATTATAAGAAATTATAATATAATAAATAATTATAAAAAAATATAATATAATAATTAAAAAAATGGTCCAGTAAATGGGAATTCTGGGGGCGCTGCCTGATCCGTACCACAGTCAATAGAGTACCAAGTTTGCACATCACTGAGCTTGGTCGCAGAATCGTCGCTGTTTTAGGTCAAAAGCGGTTTTAGACCAGGTAGAAAACAGCAATAGTAAATTAGAATCACTTGCAGAATTGAGCGATTGACCTAAAGGGAGGCTTTTTGGATGCCATGGACGTTCACAAGTTTCCAGGCAGAAAGAACAGTAAAAGTGTCAGGCAGGGCACTGGACAAAGCTCTAGGGACAAAATTGAAGTGAAATAGTTTGATACATAAGTGTAATCATAGCAGATTACATTGTATTGTGTGTATTCTGGGAAAATTTCATGTTTTCACTTTTGAATTTCCCTCCCGCCGGCTCCCCGAGTCTGGCTTGGGGTTACCGCTCTTGGTACTGAAAATTAACCCCGAGCCAGACTCGGGAATACCGCCAGGGAGGCTAAATGACTAATAAGAAATACATAACTGTATTTACTGGTGTTTTTTTTTTGGATGCCTGGAATTTAGCTTTAAAGAACAACCCCCGCACTGCAAGGGATAACTGCTTATTTTGGCCTAGGGCCTAAAATAAAAAAGATACACTCACCTGATTCTCAGTCCCACCTGACTTCCAAAAGGTCCCTGCAGCCTCTTCTCCCCTGGGCTCCAACTGTCTATGAATCCATGACGTCATCACTTCTGCTCCCTCACATGTCCATTGAGTGGCAGCTTTGGGTACCTCCTGGAGTTAGGGGGTTCCGGGTATATTGTAACTGTTTTTCAAGATGATGATTGCCAGTTAAGTGGGGCATCCTTTCGTGGTTCAGTTAAACTAATGTAAAATCATAATCTAGTTTTTTTTCTTAAGCTTCCAAAGAACTTCACCATTTGCTTTTATAGTGAGGATAACCAGTTGTCACCCCTCGTTTTAATGTTGATGATAAGCCTGTCTGTTAGCTTGCCATACTGGTCAGATTGTCTAAATCTGTAACCATAGGCCACTGCTTGCACACTTGCTAGACAAAAGGTCAGCAAAAGCTGCAGGATCATCTTCTTCATCTTAGCTTTGCTGTTTTATTGTTATTTGCCAACTTCACCCGCTATGTGGTGGCCCCTCATTTGTGTTCCCGAAAGAAACATAGCAGCAAGTCAGACCCGAAGTTCATCTTTTTCTCTATCTTGGATGTTAATGGTCATGTTACAGCGGTCCTTACTGAGAAAGCAGGTCACCTCTTTGACGGGCGTGAGGAGTTTGACCAAATCACATATCAGTTTGTGAAATTGGATACCTTTCTCTCATTGCATGGGCAGAGAAGTGTCCACAAAAGCTGCTAAAATAGATGGGCACTTTCCTTGCTAACACCTTTCCCAACCAAGATTTCAGGCCCCAATGGTTTGCATTCATTTTTTCCTAGAATTTTTCCTATGGCTCATTTGAACCACGCATGGAGTATGTGTGAGTTATCTCTCAGTTGTAGCGCAGTTGACCATGATGCTCAGTTGCAAATGGCTAGATACATTTTTTTTCCTATAGTACAACATTTGGCACTTGTGTAAAAATGATGACGAGCAGTAATGGTTGGCCATGTTTCTATGCAGAATATAGAGAACTCCAGAAAGACAAAAAAGAGGATGATGGAAAATTGTGTCTAGTCTCCGTGTTTGACTTGACTATTTGTTGTGGCACCAGTTCTACTTCCTGGTATCATATTTCGTTGACCCAATAAAGTGTTAAAAAGAAGTATTCCTCTTGACCATAGCTACTATTTATTGTGTTGGTAGTGACATGCTTGGGCATACAACAAGAATTCAGGAGAACCTTTAGAATTCCTGGCCATATCAGCATATGAAGAAAGAACAGATTTATTAGAGAAATATGGGTGGCTATATAATAATACTTCATCATTCCCTAAATACAAAATCTACTAATCAGTATGTGTCTGACTGCCAAGAGCTATAAAGGAAGTTCCTGCTGAAAGAAGTAAAACAGGTGTGTCAGAATAAACCTTGTCTTTTAGAAACACCAATCTTTCACCATGACTGGCAATCACTGTGGCATCATGGTACACTTTCTTTAGCTAAGCGAAATCTGTCCTTGTCTTTCTGACTAGTCCTTACTAGACAAAAGCCAAATATGTGCTCACTTTGTATTTAATTGTACATATAATGCCAAAAATGGGGTAAACTGACGCAGCTGTAGAAAAGCTCCAGAACTAGATCAAGCCATTGACCTGCACTATGCAACAGAAGTTAAAGCTAAACTACAGGATAAGCAAATATTGTATAAATACAAGAGGCATGTGTATTCTAAAGTGAATCTTGGTGTATTTGATTTTGGGTATTTCTTCCAGATTTGTTCAGTAATTCAGTGTGAAACCTCTACTTGCTTCTGTGTAGGAGCTTCCTGTAGTAAAGAAGGGTCAATGCTGCTCTCTTCCCTTGTGCAGGATGGCTGGTCTGATCTCAACCCCTCCTGTAGTTTTCTGCAGGCAGCTTGTAGTAGGTGGCCCCTCCCACCGCTCTGCTCTATGCACAGGCTGTGTGTACAGCACAGTGATGATATCACTGCTACTTTTACAAGGTAAAATCTGTGGGGATGACTAACCATCAACTCGTGTATATGCAAAATCAATATGTGCTAATATACAGATATTCAAAATAATATTTAATTTTTTTCCTGTAACACAACATTCATATATATCCACCACTCAAAACCTAAAGGAAATTTCAGAAGTGTGTATTTCCATGGGTGTTATCATGTGCGAAAGAACTCTGACCTTCTCTTCAGATTGACACTAACCAGTTTTGTTTGACCTTTCTAATTAAAGTAAGGTCAATCACGCTATTTTCCACCACAATAGGGGAAGTTGGTAAAACCTCCGATACTCTTCACTGTCAGAAATCCCTCAGACAATGTTTCCGCAACATATTTCAATAGATAGGAATGAAAAAACCCAAAGTAATCCAGCTTGAGAAAACTGATTAGCAAAAAGTTTAAAACCAGCTTACTTACCTTGCCCATAGATTGGAGTGCACTTTTTAATGTAAGACCGCTTTCTTGAGATACAGTATTCCCTCTATCAGCTGGGATCACTTTACTTGTGTACTTACGTTAATAGGCTTCACCCTACACTGGGCTTCATCAGGGGTATAGAGCTAGAGACAAGCACTCACTCTTGTATACCCCATACACTATTCCCATTATGGAAACACATGAACTTCCCCACTTTAACTAACAGATAACCAAAACGTACCTTATGTGTTATACTAAATTACATTACAGATTGATTTTTTTGGCACCTACAAAATATGACATTTTACATAAAACGATTTTAAAAGAATTTAAAAAAATTAAAATTGCACAACTCAACTGTATTTTTCTATTTACTATCCACATGTAGTGTGTTTATTGGTTTGCTTGGCTTTTTTTTTAAAGATCTAGTTCTACATTGAGATCGTTATAAACTAAAACCTTTGACATATAAATCCATATATAAATCCATGTTGTTTCCATTTTCAGACCGGACTCCCAACAATGTTTCAATACTTTTTTAATCCCCCCAAATTGCAGGCCTCTCAGATCTCCGATCAATCATTTTTATTTGTTTTTTTAAAATATACTGGGATAACAACATGCACATATGATAGACATTAGACAAAACAGTTTGCTACACAAAAAAATGATCCTTAGACTACCAGAGCCCAGGAAGAGGAGGCTGTGGGGATCGGTCTAGCAGCCAGGCAGGACTGAGGATCAGATGAATATATTTTCTTTATTTTAGTCCCTAGACCAAAATGAGCAGTTAAGCCTTGCAGTGCAGGAGTAACCCAATTCCAAGGGCTAATTCTTCTTTAAACTTGTTTAGCAATTGTACACATGGATTGTAACCAAAACGAGAGCACTAGATTAACAACATGTGAATATCGTAGACCAAAGGCATAACAGTTCAAACTATATATGCGTGATCTTGTATATATGTATAAATAAAATAAAAAAAGGAAAACAGGGAGGGGAAGGATCACGTTTGGGAGATGAGAAGACAGGGAAAGACATGGCCCCATGGGTAAATAAAAAGTGCACCCAGGTTTTCCCTATCTGAGGAAAGCTTGATGATGGTTCTATAAGGGTTTGGTCAAAGCATGGTGACAGGTATTTTAACATCCAAGGCTGACAGACTTTAACAAATTTAGGGACTCTAACCAGTATGTAGTTTCATGTATAATGCTGTGTGTGATTCTCATTTTAGGTTCAAGTAGATTAAATCTGGGCGTCCGTCAGACTTTTGCTATGGTTTTGTGGCTGTGAGGACTCGCGTTTGCAATTTAAATTAGGAGTTGGTAATATTCAACAAACCATTTTTAAAAGCACATAGGTCAGACTGGGGGGCTAAAGTGTAGCCCAAGGAGTCAGATATAATTGTGTATATAGCGGACCAAAAGGTGCAGACAGCAGGACATTTCCATGAAAGTAGGTGCATGCCCTCTTCTGTGCACCCCCTAAAACCGGTGGGTTGTTGCCTCTCATAAAGAGAAAAGCTGATTGGTTGCCATGGGCAACTGCTCCAGATTATCTCTGCTCCAGTTTTGATAAATTCCCCTCATTATGATTTTTTATACTTTAAATGTTCCCCAGTGTGTGTTCCTGAGCTGCTGTTTGTGCCACCTACACACTGCCGGCCACACAGGCAATGCAGCATGTAAACCACATGTGTGGTACTATGAGAAATAAAGTATGTGATACTATACTTTTGACTGTGGAAACTGTAATTCCAACCTTCTTTTTTAATTACTATTTGTCTATAAGCATTTTACCGTTCACAGGCATAAATCCTTTACAATCGAAACATGAGAAATTATTATGTGTGGAATCTAATATATTTTTCACTTTTTAAAGTGGGACATTCTTTTGTATGGCTTCTCCATAAGTATTGCTGCTAGATATCTGTGTTTTTTCTGCTTTTTTGTATTGTATATTATAAAAGTTTATGAATCTCATCCCAAAATATTCTTTTGGGATGGCATTCTCTGTTTCTTTTTTGTCTTCCAACATTCCATCTCTGTCTTTTTTGCATTACATTTACTCTTTTCTGAATTTAGAGTAATATCCCTTTTGTAAAAATCTATTAGCTAAAGTTTCTGATTGTTCCACAAATTCTCCTAAACTTGTGCATTTTTTTTTCATGTTCACAAATCGACCAGTTTATATTATATAACCATATAGGACGATGACAACTTAACAACAGAATGTAACTGTTATGTTTAGGGCTGGTACTGATTAAAATTTTCGTGTTCGATTAATCGAATTTTTAAAAATCGATTAATCAATTAATTTCTATTAATTATAATGCACATACAGATCCAACTACTTTTAGCTGAAAAGTAGTTGGATCTGTATGTTATTAATCTCACGTGCCCCACTCAATATGGCCGCCGCTTGAGTGGGGCACGTGAGATTAATAACGTGCTGGATTACTGTTATCCTAGCTCATTTTATTACTTACTTGCTGTGCTATATGTGTATAGGGCAATGCCTTGGCTGGCGCTCGTGCAGAACAAGTTTCTTGGGCAAACCTCTTAGTTGTAACGAAACCGGAAGTCAGGCGGTCGCAGAACTCGATAAGTTCAAACTTTCGATCGATCACCGGCCCAAGTGGCTCCGTCGGCTAAAGAAGGGAAGGGGGGAGGAGTCCGGGGACGTCGATGTCAGTGACGTCACTGGATCTCCGACGGGACTTCCGGAATACCCGGAAGCCAGCGGAGAGGTGAGTGTTGTCATTACCGATCAAAAGAATTTTAAACTATCAAAAATTTTAACGCTTAATCGAGTAATTAATCGTTAATTTACGCAGCCCTAGTTATGTTCCATTGTTTTGAAATAGGGTCCGTTCTGAATCTTGGTGTCTTTAAAGGAGAACTATGAGGTGAGTGATTTTCACTCAGCCTCAAAGTTCGAGCCAACGTGTGACAATGAGACTGTCACACGTCGGCTCAATAGATCAGGAAGTGAGCGAACACATACCGTCGCTTGCTCACTTCTCGATCATGTCCCTGCACAGAGCTGTGACTGTCACTCATGGCTCCCTGCAGGGATTCCCCCCTCCCCTGTCCGATCCTCCAGCGCTGACTGGCAGAACGGAGGGGGCGGGTACAGCT
This sequence comes from Nanorana parkeri, assembly GCF_000935625.1. Lineage (NCBI taxonomy): Eukaryota > Metazoa > Chordata > Amphibia > Anura > Dicroglossidae > Nanorana > Nanorana parkeri. Next base: position 171,918 of record NW_017306709.1, read on the forward strand.
GGCTCTGCCTCTAGATATGCAGAGCCAGCTGTCACTCACGCAGCTTGGTGGATCTTGACAGTAATGTCAAGATACGTCCTGGCTGCGGCGGTCTCAGTATACCGCGAGCTGTAGCTCAGGATATACTGAGCTTTGGGTCACGGGAGGACGCTAGTTTATGTCCTCCCATGACACTTAGGAGAACTGTGGGGAAAAACACTTACCCCATAGTTCTCTTTTAATAAAAAATTCTAAATCTAAAAACTGAATAAAGTGCTTATGATATGGACAACACAGAAATGTTTTCTCATGCATATTTAAATACTGTAAAAACCTCTGGAGAGAGTCTTCATTTCCTTTCCATATCTTAAATATATCATCTAAACATGTACTTTTTCTGTAGAATTGTCTTATGGTGCTTCACATAGTATATACAGTTTCCAAATATGTCATCCTGAAAAAAGCTGGCTATAACTGTGTCGTCGGTTCCAAAATTGTCTACTTTTGAAACAGCTCTTTGGTTACATTTTCTTGAATGCAAGTTTCTACACCTGATTCACAGCAACATGGTTCATTTTAGCAATTTGTAGATTTATTAGAAGTAAGGACTAATGTTTCTTCCAACCCTTACATGTTCCATTCCTAGATTTGACAAAAGTACCATCACCATCACCAAAGACAAGGGGCGCTTCAATATATTGAATACTTCTTCTAAGAACAATTCCTAATCACAGGAAAAACACTGTACATACTGTATCACAGTATGTTTTGCTATTCACAGCAGTCCTGTACGGCTATTGCTAGCCGTACACCGGCTGCATTCAGCTCACTTCACTTCCCTTCAGTTCAGCCGAACAACCTCAGCCATCCAGATGTTGCATCTGCTGAGTCGAACGGATTCTCCCCTTCGTTTCAGGTGAACATTCGGCAGTTCCTTCTCTGCTGTTCACTCCTATTCTTATAGGGGCTGAACAGCAGAGACTGAATAGCTGAATGTTTCCTCAGCGGTGGTGAACAGAATGAAACTGTCAGTGTAAAAAGACATCACGGGACTTGCACCACCCATTTGTTTTCATGCCATGACTTGAAATGGCAAGAAAACAAATGGGCGGGGCGGGTTCCATGACGTCATAGGACTAGCTACGCTCATTTGTTTACCTTTGGGCAGGAGCTGTTAAATCTGTCATTTAGCGACAGCAGTTCGTTGGGAGCGGACAGGTGCGCGGGCATCTCCATTCTTTGTTATTGCTTGCCTACAATCTTGCTACATTTTTTAAACATTTTCTGCTGCCTGCAGGAATACTGTTGACTTAGAAATGTGGCACACAAAGGCCCCCATTGTCTTTGCTTCATCCAGCTAAGAACATGGTTAATTTTCCCTCATTAAGTCAGGATGGTAGAATGAGCTTTGTGTTGGCTAGCATGAGCAAATATAGCAATTATGTGTGAAAGGCACAGTGTGTTCTTCAAGTTATTTGTGTCTTCTCTGTTTTTTTGTGATTTACTGCTCCAGTGTGCGTTCAATCTAGGTCACTGTGGTAAGAAAGGATACCTGATTTAAAAATAGGGTGGTTCATAGCTGTGAGCATGTAAGGATTCTGGTCACACATACTGTATTATTACAGGTTCAGTACATTATTATTATATAGGATTTATATAGCGCCAATAGTTTGCACAGCGCTTTACAATATAAGGAAGACATTACAGTCACAATACAATTTAAGACAAGATGGTAAGGAGGGCCCTGCCCGTGAGGGCTTACAATCATGGGAGTTAGCTAATTCTTTTTACACTTACGTTGCACTAGCAACTATTCAAAATGTTTAGTCTGGTTATTCATTACAACATTTTTTTTTTTACATTTTGGTGGCATAACTACTTGAAATGTGTCTTTAGTTTCCCATAAATTTCTATATGCCAGAAATCAAAACTGATAGCGAAAACATATACAGCATGAGGCAAACACTATTACGTTGTCCAGTACTGTTATTCTAACATGGGTTAGGTGCTGGAACAGGAAATTGTTTAGGTGGGCCTAAAGGCGACCTTGAGCAAATCACGGACTTCCAGTGCACCACTGCTTCAGCTTCAGCTAGATAGCATGGTGTTTCCAGGTGCAGCTTTTATACAGTATAAGCCAGAGGTACCTATTGTCTGATAGTCTTAGTTTGTAGATCACAAAATAAAGGCAGTAGGTCAGCATAACAACTAGCCAACTAGAATTTTCAGACAGGGGTCAGCAATGGCATTCCTCATATTTCTCCAGTGAAGTTTATAGTAAGATTATCTGTTAAGGAGCATCATTGGGGGTGGAAGGCTAAAGTAGATTTTCTGACTTTTAGACTGACTTAAGGAGAAAATGGAAAGGTTTCGAGCCAATGTTGCTTTATCTTTTTAAGCTTATACATTTTATGTATATACTATTTACACAAAAAAACTCATACATGGCAAAGGATTCTAGATCTCTATGAGTTTGCTGAAGAGATGCAAAAGAAGCTGCCTTTCAGGTATGCTCGCTCTTACTGAAACGTCAGGCAGAACACTCCAATAAGGGAGATTTCACTGCTCTGACTTCTTCACCTGTGCGTAGAAATTTCACCTTGAGCGATTAATCTCTGTTAACAACAAATCTAATACAACAGGTAGTTAAAGAGACCAAGGTAAACATGAAAAGGAGCTGAGGGCCTCACTTGTAGAGACGACAATATGATATTTGTATGTAATATTTCATATATAAAAATGACATGTTTGCTTTAAGCCAAGACAAACCATAAAAATTCAGTGCCCAGGCTGGAGACAAGAAGATGACAAGGATGGTGCAGACCTGCAATACATATGACACCTATTTGCTATCTTGGGTAGTTGGGCTGTGTGATGTAGAAGAAGCATTGCAATTAATTTGTTTATTTGGATATGTATACTAAAAGGATGGGAGCGCACTCTTCACTTGTAGCATGCTGCTGATGTTTTCAATAGTAGACAGACACGGAGAGACTAAGCGGAGGGGCTACATGACTGGGGGGAGGAATAGTCCCGGGAGAAAGGGTTAAAAAAATAAAATGGGAATAGCTGCTCTTACCTGATTGGACGTGGGAGTCACGTGTCCGGGAGGAGCCGCATGGGAAGGGACTGCGAGGGCTGAGGGACGTCCTCTTTCTGGAAATCGACGAAGGAAGCAGGTTGTCCTGGTCTTCACCCTGCTGGAAGTAAGCGTATAGATTTTGCCATGAGTGACCTGGAGTCCCTATTGGCGCAGGTCAGGGCAGCTGCTGCAGAGAAGGGCCCCCAGTGGCTCCAGGAGCAGTTTGCAGATGTATTCCAGGGGCTGCCGGCAGTTCGGGAGTCCCAATCGACTGACCCTGCTGCAAGAAGGGAGGACGCCCATAAAACTGTTCGCGATGGAGCCTTATCTAAGTAGGTATCCTAGGAGGGAGGATGTGCACTTTTTGCGGGACGGCTTTAATCTGGGTTTTCGCATTCCTTGTCCGGTCCCTCCTGTCCCGGCCTCTGTCCCCAAAAATTTGAAATCGGCGTTTATTTATCCTTGGGTGGTCTCGGCCAAATTGGACAAGGTCGAGCTGGGCAGGATGGCAGCGGCAGGCAATGCGGGGTTTTCGGAAGGGTCGTATGGCCCTGGACTCCAGGCGCCCGGTGTCTTTTGAGTTGCTGGTGGAGCTAATGGGTGTGTTGGCGGGGGTGTGTGTTTCCCGGTACGAGGTTGTTCTTTTCAGGGCGGCATTTGCGCTCGCCTTTTTTGGGGCGTTGCGGGTGGGTGAGCTTGTCAGTAACAATCGGCAGGGTTTGGGGGGCTTGCAGTGGGGGGATGTGGGTTTGACTGGTGAGCTGGTGGAGGTGCGGATCCGTCGTTCCAAGACCGATCAGTTGGGTCGGGGGGCGGTGGTTGTTTTGGGCAGGGTGGAACCGGAGGCGGTTTGCCCGGTGTCTTGCGTCAAGGGTTTCATGGAGTTGAGGGGACAGGCGGCTGGCCCCTTTTTGCGGCACGCGGATGATTCTGAGCACATGGGATTTACATCATAACATTGGTGGTTTTCATTTGTGTGACTGCTGTCTGCATCTATCTTTGTGACCAGCTGCAACTGATAAAAATAATTATTAGGAGTAAAAACATTTCCTAAAGGTCTAAAAAATTAATTTTCCAGAGAACATATTACATCAATCCAAGTGAAAATTTACTGGCTGTCATAGGAAGAATGTCTTCAGTATTGTCCTAGTACATTTTCTTCAGTACATTTTCAGCACATGGAGTTAGGGCAACATACTGGCAATAATCATACCAAAAAAAAACAAAAACCGAATTCTGAGCAAGCACCTCTACTTGCTACTAATTCTAAGCAAGCACCTCTACAGTCCCTACTTCAGCAAACTCTTAAAAAAAACTTTTGGCTTTAGTCCTCTTTTGAGTTAAACCCAAACTCAGCAAATAGCGGTCTACTGCCCGCTATTGGCTGACAGCGCAATGCCATGCTGCATCCACCCCGCTGCTTGATAAACAGCTGCGTCTCCCTCTCTAGAGCCAGCTGTGCCCACCCCCTCCTCTGTCTGTTCCTCCAATGAGTGCTTGAGAAACAGAAAGGAGAGGGGGAATCCCTGCAGGGAGCGATGACTGACAGTCACTGCTCTCTGCAGGGAGAAGACTGGGAGCTGAGCCATCAGCATTCATGATCACTCAACTCTTGATCTATGGAGCCGGCATGTGACAGCTGCAGTACATTTTACTCTCCCAATACTTCTCCTTTAAGCTGGGTATACACGGAGTGAATTTTAGCTGATTCTTAATGAACCAACCCAATTTCTCTCAGTGTGTGACCCTACCCATGGAGCCAGGTGGTAATTGTCAACCAATCCAAACAGATGTAGGTATCAGGTTCAGGTATTTTGGCAGCCACCGTCCTTATTGTTTAGCTTGGATAGACGAATCTGTTAGATTTTTTCCTGTTGAGCCCAAAAGCTCAATAAAAAACATCTAACACTGCTTTCCAGTTTAACTCTCTCAATCCTAACGATGCTCACAGACATGTGATGATAATCTTTTAACTAGGGATGCACCAATACCGTTTTTTTCGGTATCGACTATGAGCACCGATATTTATATTTCGGTACTCGCGATACCGAGTACCGGTAGCATAGAGCCGGCTTCCCGGGCAATCAGGGGCATTACCCACCGCTCAGCTTCTTGATTGCCTGGGAAGCCAACTCCATTCTGTTTGGCCGGCTCCTTGCTGATTGGCCGGGAAGCTGGCTTCCCAGCCAATCGGCATCAAGGCCGGTCAAACAGATCTGACAATATGGTGACACAACCTCCACCCTGCAGACACCTCATTCCCCTCACATCGATCCTCAGCTGCATTCATTAATGTACCACAGATGTCCCTCGGCCAGCTGGGCAGACACAGCTCTCCAAGTTCTTTCTGATCTGCCTATGTCTCCTGTGTGTACAGTGCCCACGCGATCAGCCTGCTACTGCGCATGCGCAGACTGCCCAGTGCTCTCATTCAGACATCAAGCAGGCGGTGCTGGCGCTGTGCACAGAGGAGATGTGGGCAGATCCGGGAGAGCTTGGAGAGCGGTGCCTGCCCTGCTGGCCGCGCGACTGGTATGGTAATGACTGCTGCTGAGGATCTATGTGAGGGGAATGATTTGTCTGTAAGGTGGGGGTTGTGTCACCATATCAGATTTGTTTGCCCGACTCTTTGCTGATTGACTGGAAAGCCAGCTTCCTGGCCAATCAGCATTGAGCCAGCCAAACAGCATGGAGCCAGCTTCCCGGTTCCATGTTCCCTTGCGGCACTGCAGGTCAGAGGAAATCTCCCTCTGCCCGAAAGTTCCTGTATCGGGAATGGTATCGGAGCATTTGGATGAGTACGAGTACTCGCCCAAATACTCGGTATCGGCACCGATACCAATACTAGTATCGGTATCTGTGCATCCCTCCTTTTAACTATGGGTTAATTGCAGACACAAACCAAGGGAAGATGGCAGTCTCATGTGTTAGAAAACCCGGTCCAATTGCTAATGTTTTCCCCTTGACAGACTCAGCTGAGGGCAGCCAGACTTTGGGTTGGTCTATCTACCCTTTACTATGAGCACTGTAAGGAGACATAGCTACAATATTGAATATTTTTAAGCAAATACAGAATAAAAAACAGGTGTAATATTTACTATCAGCGCCTTTGGTGAATTCAATATTTGCTGAGCTGGAGCTGCCACATTAATCTTCAGCATCCAACACTTCTGGGTTTGTCAAATGCCTGTGTCACTGCGCTACCTCCTATGGTCCCCCCTCCCCTGAGCGTCATCATTAACCCTTTAGAGCTGCAGGAGCACACTAATGACAGAGCTGCCAAGGGGGAAAGCCACAGCAGGAGGCCAGCTTCTCTCAACAACAAATGCTAATCCAGACCATTAATACAATGCTGAACCCTTAAAGGTTCATTTATAAAAGTTCCCCCTTGCATATAGCTGGGCAGATGCCATTTGCACAGCACTAACTCCCCTAGATGGCACTAATGAGTATATTTCTTATAATTGCCCGTGTCAACCAGGGGTCCTACTGCTGTGCAAAAGGCTTCCACTTGACTATATGCTGGGCAGAGCTTTTTTAAATGAACCCCTTAAAATATATGTCTGCTGTTGCAGTAAAATTTGAGAAACCCCAACTATATATTTGTTATCTGTACCCATTCACACAGCATAACTAAAAAGATTGAATTTGAAATCTTTAGGAGATGTTTTGTAAGGTTTTACTGTGTGGTGGATAGGCTATCAGTGCATTGATGTGGACGCCATCTCTGTATATTGACTGCACAGAACTTTTTAAATTTGTCAAAAATAAACGACTTTATTATATACATGTGTTCATATAATATGTAGCACCTGATAAGTCCCAGTGGTTGAGCTCCATAATATTTTTTACTTGATGTGACTGTAGTAATTGGGGGGTGTGGTTTGTTAATGCTTAAATTGGATCCACACATTAAAATGTATATAATTTGCTTAGCTGCAATCATGTTGTTAATAAAAAGGTGTTAAATTGTTTTGTAGAAACCCCCGAAAATCAGCTTGTGTGCAGTCAGCCTTTTGTATTCCCTGCCCCCACCCATCAAAAACCTGTACTACTGGTGAGGTTACTGGAGAACACTCTACATAGTAATTTGAGAAACCATTGCCCCAAGTCACATGTTCACTGCTTTTTAGCACCTCTCCTCCAGGCCGTCTGCCTATTCACAGGCTAATTTTATTCATGAGTGTAATTTAGTTGTTTTTCCTATAATTTTCAGATATTCCGTGTGATTCTCTTCAGTTCAATAAGAGTAATATAATACAGAGGTGTAACGTCTTTATATGTTCTCAGAATAAAAAAGCAGATATTGTTTTGTGTACCCATATTTACCACCGCAGACTACATGCCTGTAATTATCTTCCATTTATGACGCATGTCTTTACAAAGCACTGACCCACATCCCAGGGTCACTGGAAGCAAGATGAATGTGTTGCATTGTGCACAGTTCACAGCCATTAGGCAAATAATATAGCAGATAAGCTGAATGGCTCCGGAAAACCAACAAAAATATACCAAATAAATATTTTCATTAGGCACAAGCAGATATGACACATCGAACAGCTTTTTGGGGGAATGGAAAAGCAGGATTAATTTGGAAATGTTACACCAGGCTTTAATATCTGGAGGGGTAATACAGGTTTATTTACCAGCAGTGACAAACATGGGTGTCAGACACACAGGTTTCCAGTCCAAAATGTCTTTGCTTACAACAAAAACAAGCTTTGCACTTCACACCCAGTCCCCTGAAGGGGTTAGTCTGGCAGTCTGTCCTCCATCCCAGGCAGATTTCCTAAGGAAGAAATAGGATTATGTTGCAAACTGCATGATTATCAGTTTTGGTGCTTAGTTGCTAATAAACAACAAAGCAGATTGGGTCATACTTAAGCTGGGTATACACGGTTACAATTTTGTACTGACATTTGTACGAAAAATCGTCCAAACATTCGATAATGCCATCAGAGACTTGACAAACGTTGTTTGAAATCTCATTTGGTTTTAACATTCAATTTTGAAAAGGAATGGAATTTCCCTAACGAAAACCACATACACTGTTAGAATTTTGTTCATTGGAGAACATTTTTCATCCTGCTCGTTCTATTTATTCCACCACAATGGTGGAAATTGATTGTCGGTTTGACCCCATTAACTATTAGAAAATTGAATGAGTGTTCTGAAAAAAAACCTTTTTTGCAATAAAATTCTCACCATGTATACTCTTTATAGACAGTTCCAATGCACTGTCTCCTAAATGCTTCACTTTTAAAAAAAATAAATCAGTGTATTTATTTTAATAATATTGTTAGTAACAGTATCCTTTAAATACTAGACTGCTAAGTACAGTTACTGGAAAATGTATGTAAGTAAATGGCCATAGAGGCTAGGTGACAATCTAGCTGGTCAGGTCACTATCTGCAAGGAGTTTGCTTGTTCTCTCTGTGCTTGCATTGGTTTCCTCCGGGTACACCCGTTTCCTCTCACACTTCAAAGACATGCTGGAAGGTTAATTGGCTCATGTCTAAATCGGCCCTTTATGTATGAATGTGAGCTAGGGACCTTATATTGTAAGCTCCTTGAGGGTAGGGACTGATGTGAATCTGCACGATGTAAAGCTTACTATATAAATATCTGTAATATATAATAAATACATAATGTCTATAAGCTCCTTTGCTTGCCCAGCAAATTATTTCTTTACATTTCTGCTCCAGTACTTACAGTCATCAGGTTTTAGAATAGCTGGCTCCAACTCTTTTAGCTCAACTTCCTGTCCAGTACAAGATCATAAGGGACAGCTCAGTCTCCAGCAGCCATCCATATACTAGTTTGGAGAAGGAAGGAGTGAGAATAGGGGAGCAGGGGGGAAGGGCAGTGTCTTGTCTTGCTGCCTCTGTGTGTTTGTGGAGACACACACAGCTTACTAGCACACACAAGGGGTGGTTCGAAAAGGACCCTCCAAGGGAAAGGAGCCACCCTAAAACAGGATATCAGGGCCAGTGTTCAGGGGACCCACTGATTCTGCAGGAAATCAAGGAAGCAGCTTCCATTGTAAATGATGAAATAGCTTAAAAGCCTTTTTACTTTAATAGAATGCCCCATTCTCATCCAATGGGAAGTAAAAGCACAACATAGCTTTTACTTTGGACACCTACTTAAGGATAAGACTGCAGTGTGGATAACTGTGCCTAATAAACTTGTGATTTCAAATCCCAGCAGGTAGATCATGGAGTAAGAGGCACAAAACCAATCAGAGTGGCTATGTGCCAATCTCAAATATAAACACTGCAAAAAAAAAGGCTGTGGGTATAGATTTATTTTAAGTTCCCTTGCTTTTCCCTTGTACTTCAGTGACAAAATGTCCATTGTGCATCACATGATAACCAGCACTATTTGTCATATGCAGACCTACTTAGTAGACATGGTACTTTCTACAGTTTCTGAGATGACTTTATGGCTTTATTGGATCCCTAGGAATACATGGATTATGCCCTCTAAAGAGAAAAACAAGAAAATGTTGAATGGTGGGGATGATTTACCCTACCAGGGTAATACATAGTAATAAGGATCTGCAGACGGGTGAAGAATCTCACTACAACCGAAATGGTGATTTACACTTAGAAGGGAAACTCTAGGTGGATGTAAAATATACACACAGCTGTGCATTCACTAATACATCATTAAGTGTATTTTTTAAATGCAAGCAGTGTAAATACCGGATTCTGATCTGGTATCAGCCTCTTTTAGTCTCTGTATAGCAGGGCTGGAGTGGAAAAGAAAGAAGCAGCATGAACAGCCTATCAGTTCATGTGCTGACATGAGGCATGCTGGTAGGAAGAGAAAGAGTGACACAGACATGAGCTCATCACTGTGCTGCTTCTCCTTTCACTGTCAAAATACAGGTCCAGGATGACCTTGGCTCGTAAGAAGTGGGTTGAATGATGGTGGCCATCAGTCAGAGGACATCTAGTGGCAGAAAAAGGTACCGCATGGGAATCTCTGGATAAAAGATAAATATTGCAGCAGAAGTAGGTTTTGTTATTTTATCTTTTAATGGGCTGTTCATGTTAACTTTTGTTGTTTTTGGCTGGAGTTCTGATTTAGGTAGTGTGACGGGACACACTAAGATGGTAGCTCTAAGGCAGAATGGCACTGTACACAACAGTCTCTATAAAGCATTAAAAGAGCACTAAAGCCAATTTTTTTGGGGTCACAGGAGTAAATTTACTAATGTACTCCTGTGACCAGGGGCATACCTACTGCAAGGCAAACTAGGCATTTTCTTTGGGTGGCACTTTCTGGGGGGGCTAAAAACGCTGCCCCTAAACCAGTAGGGATGCCCCGATACTGGTGTCGATATGGAACATTTTCATGAGTACTAGTGAAAATGCCCCGATACTAAGCGCCGATACCGGCACTTAGAATTTGCTGGGGACCTCGGCAGACTTCCTGTAAACTACGCGGCTGGCATATCTCCTCCTCTCTAACTACCTTACAGTGCCAGCCCGAACATCCTCTCCTTCCCTACCTTACAGTGCGGTGGTTCTATGAGGTTTATTGACCATCTGAACCCCTGGTGAGACCGTGCACAGCCCACCAAAGACCCTGCAAAGCCCACCATAGACCCTGCACAGTTCACCATAGGCCCCGTACAGCCCACCATAGACCCTGCATAGTCCACCTGAGACCCACACAGCCTCCTGAAACCCCACACAGCCTCCTAAGACCTCATAAGATGCCTCATAACCTCCTGAGACACCACACAGCCTCCTGAGAGCCACCACAGCCCACCTGAGACCCCATTTGGCCTTGCTGAATAATGTGTTGCTGAGATTTGTAGTCCTCTATAGCTGGTTGTATTCTGCATTGCTGTATAAGGTATTGATGGGATTTGTAGTCTATAACCAGTGCCATTTGGCATTGCTGTATAATGTATCGCTGGGAATTCTAGTCCCCTATATAGCTGTTGGTATTCTGCATTGCTGTATAATATATTGCTGAGATTTGTAGTTTCACTACATCTTGGAGTCAGTGGTAGAACTACCAGGGCACAGTGTTTGCAGTTGGGACTGGGCCCTGGCACTTCACCACTGTCCTAAAATCATTAGTCTGCATTGTTTTAGAACAACTGTCACATGACACTGAACACAGCATGACACTAAAAAAAAGTATTGGTAATTGGTATTGGCGAGTACTTGAGGAAAAGTAACGGTACTCGTACTTGGTCAGGAAAAAATGGTATCAGTGCATCCCCACAAACCAGTGCGGCAGAGCCTCACCAGTCAATAAGAGGAAAAAAATGCATCGCTACTAGCGCAACTTGGGGCAAATTTAGATTGGGGGGGTGCCAGAGTTTAGCACAACACCAAAATACACCATCGCCTGTGACCCAAACCCAGCACATAGCGGGCTACTGCCCACTATATGCTGACAGCACTGAGGAAATTACAAAGAAGGCTCCTAGGGATCCACCCTCTTCAAGTATACTTATAGTTCCCCGAAAGCCAGTTATAATCTGCAACATTGTGTACATCTTGTGTTTCACTTAGGTTTATCCTAACTGCATCCAATGTTTCCTGTTGGTCCATCACTATCATCATCAGATTAATTGGCCAATATGGAGGTGGAGGAGGGACAGACTGGCCTCTTACACTACCAGGAAGTCTTGGATCTTGCAGATTAGAGGTGCCCAGGCACTCTTTCAGAGGCCTGCAGTTATGGCTAAGTGTCTGCACTGTATGAATATGTGCTATTGCATTTATTCACATTTTTCTCAACTTCAACCAGTTCTGGACACTGAGAGAGGAATTTATCAAAACTGGAGCAGACAGAATCTGGAGCAGATGCCCATGACGACCAAGACACTTCTATATTTCATATATATTGCAATAAGCAATATTTTCTAAGCTTTTTGGAGTGCTGGTGACCTATCTTCACATCTCTGAGGTTCTGCACGGCACGATTCATGGTGGTCACTTCCAAAACCTATCTTATCTACATTGATCACAACACAGTATGGTGTGCAGCAGGCACTTTCAACATTCTAGAAACAAGCAACTTGAAACAGGCAAGAGAGTGAACACACCAGCTGCCCCAGTGAGATAGCAGTTTTACCTCCAAACATCCTGAGATGGGACAGACAGTGTGGCATTAGGAATGTAAGCAAAGGATATTGCTACACCCTCAGTTGCAGACCATGAACACTTTGGCTGATGTCACATTGGTGACTCTAGTGACACATCATCAGCAGTAGGGTCACTTGGGAGAACCATCCACATACCTCTGTGTAATTGCTTCCTCACTGCCAAATCTCACGAGGGAGTGACATATCGATTGCCCGCTAGTGAGGGAGCAATTTCAAAGCGACTGGCAGGCAGTCTCTTTGGGAACCTGATGCTGGTGATTTGTTGCCAGTGCCAAGATCACCCATGTGACATCAAACAATGAATAGCCTAGAGACTCTAAATAAATGTGACTGGAAGCTATAGTCGGGCCCGGTCACCACTATGAATCTGGAGTAAAACAAAAGTCCACAGTTCTTTTGCTATTCAAGGGACCTAGCAGATATTTGATATTTCTTCATAGTGTCACTAATTCTCGGGTCATGGCACAAATTTTGTTTGTAACTTAAAGTGCATTTCCACTTTTGCAGCCAAATTGGGAAACACATATTTTATATTACATGTGTATAATTATATTATGTTACATGCTCCCAATCACAGAGCATAACATTAACCCCTTCATGAACGAGGCCTCTTTTTCATTTTTTGTTTACATGTTACAATCCACATTTTAGGCCTAAAAAAAATTACTTAAAACCCCCAAACTTATACACTGAGTGGCCAGATTATTATGACCAACCCATCAGTACTTCGTTGGGCTACGAGATGACTCCACGAGATTACTTTGTTGGGCCGCCTGGTGACTCCACGAGATGTTGAAAGGTGATGTGAGGAATCTGACACTGCACTGTTGCCCTTCTGTTGTCTTGTACCAGTCTTGCCACTCTCCGTTCTGCCCTAACATTGACTAGTCGCTGACGGCCACAATTCGCACGTTCAGACCCAGATTTTCGGCTGACAGTCCTGTCTTTAAACACTTTAACAACAGCTGCTCTTGAACATTTAACGAATTCTGCTGTTTTGCTGATACTCGCTCCATGACTCCGAGGGCCAACAATCATCCCACGTTAAAAGGCTGTTAAATCACATTGTTTACCCATATCTTCAGAAAAAATAATCACTTCTACTGTCATGGTAAACAACCTGCTTCCCTATTTATAATGGTCTGGCCCTGTAGCAACTTCAGCGCAAAATTATAGCTAATTTGCCTACAGGTAGTGGTCAGGTGGTCATAATAATCTGGCCACTCAGTGTATTTTCTGAAAGCAAAAAACATATAGAATAAAATGGTGGCAGTTGTAAATTTTTATATTGCGCAACACTAGCGCAACTCCTTATCAAACCCCAAAATTTAGTGAAAAATGCACTTAAATGCCCCAAAACACAATAAAATATCAATTTTTAAAATAAAATATGAAAGATGAGGTTACAACGAGTAAATATGTGCGTCTGTGAAATTGCGACAACATTCAGTACTCCAAAAAGTCAATTAAAAGCCCCCGCAGGTCATCAGTTTAGATATACACATAAATATTTGCCCTGGAATTATTGCTCTCACTTCGGCATGCGCAGCGATACCCAACATGTGTAGCGCAATGGGTTTCAAACGTAGGCGCACCCGTCGCGTGTTTACGTGAAGACGCAAGTGCTCGCAGGGATGGGGTTTAAAACTTTTTTATTATTATTTTTACATTTATTTCAGGTACTCTTTAAGGTGATGCTGGGGGTCCAAAAGACCCCTAGTATGACCCTTTACACTTTAAATAAGCTATTGAAGTGCATATCGCACTTCAGTAGCTTATTGCTGGGCTTCCAGAGCCCAGCAATGACAGCTATGGGACCGGAAGTGATGTAATCTGCATCGCTCCCGGTCCCATAGTACAGGGAGAAGATCGGTGTACGGAGGTTCGCCGATCTCCTCCCCAGCTTCCCCCGACAACAGAGAAGCCAGTCCCGGGCCCGTAGGAGGGGCAGCGGAGCCCGTTTACCGGCCTGTAGAAGCAATCTGACAGCAACTGAGCTGCCAGAATCGCTTCTACTGTAAAGTCGACAGTTGGCTTTACAAATGTAAACAGAGTCCCGGCAGCGTCCCCGATGCCAGTGACGTACACTGTACGTCACTGGTCATGCAGAGCTTCAAAATGTTTTAAAGATTGCTGCTTACCTTTTTAATTGTTTGGGGTTTTTTTTGCTGAAGAATCTTAGCTTTCCCTTCTATGTAATGTTAAGGAGAGGGCTGTGAGCAGTTATGGTTACCATATTTAACCCTGTCTGTACTGTGCTGTCTGATTTCATTAACAGTGGTAAACGAGATATGAACACTTTCTGTCCTAACACAGGGTTAAAGATGTCAAGGCTTGGGGTTCTACATTGTATGGTAATGTTCTTTTAAAAAAACTGTCCCTGTATTTCCCTTATCTGCACATTGCAATCTATTAATTCAAAGAAACAGCTAAAAAGGTAAGACATATTTTTCTAAAAACTATGTTTAATTTAGAAATACACTTTAAGAGAGCTTTTCCCAATTTAAACCTTTGCAGGAATAGCTAACCTCGACTGACCCTTGCTCAATCACATTGAACCTCCAGGAGACCAAAGATACCCGTCTTGACTTGCAAGGGTCCACCTATAATCCCAGGTGCATGGCACATGCAGTATCTTTGGAGCCAAAGCTCCTACAGTATGTCTTGTCTGAGACACCACACCCTGCCTGTTTATCTTGTAATTTTTTTAACACAGATGCTACAAATGACTCTCCTGTATCACTTCCACACAATTTATTTTTGCTCACAGGTATTCTGCCAGGTGTAGAATGCCTGTGTATGTATGCTGACCAGGAGCCCCACCCAGTGAATCACAGGGGATGGTTTCTTACTCAGCTAGGAAGATGCCTTAGTCCCCAAGAGTCATGTTCTTGTAAAGGGGAGACTTAAAGTGTAATTCCACTTTTCCAGACAAATTTGAGAAAACTCCTTCGTATGTTATGTGCTCCTATTCACATAGCATACCTAAAAATATTAGAAAAGAAAAAATGTCCTATCCTTTTACAACTGTCTGTACAGCTGGCCTTTGGAACTTCTCTAAAAGAACTGATTGCCTGAAGTCATTGTTTGGTCAAGAATTGTCCGGATCAGCTCCTTTGACAAAAGTCAATTGAAAAATCGACTTTTGTCGAATGGAGGGGTGCCGACTGGGCCACACACTGGTCGGATTTCCACCGAATTAGCAGGATTCACCCAAAATTTGACCAGTGTATAGCCAGCTTAACATTTTCACATGGTAGGTCCAATATAAGGAATCCCCAGGTTTCTTGTGGTTGGGGCTTGGGTAGTTGCTCGGTGTGCATAACATAATGTATACAGAATGTGTAAGGTATATGCACTTAGTATACCAAGGATAATTACAATAATCAACTGCTGATCTTGATGCTAAACATAAAGTGGTGTGGGGGTTTACCACTAGCTCTAATAAAGATCTACAACTTTCAAATACATATTTCTGAATGCTTGCTTGAAAAGCCCTCAGGGCAGGGCCCTCCTTACCATCTTGTCTTCAATTGTTTTGTGATTGTAATGTCTTCCTTATATTGTAAAGAGCTGCACAAACTGTTACCGCTATATAAATCCTTTAGGGCTTGTTCACACTGAATGCAATGCTTTCCAGAGCGGTAGCTGCTGGAACGCACCTCAATCCCTCACAAAACGTCCCTCTGCGTTCTGGGGTGGGAGCGGGCGTGGCAGTGCAGTTGAATTCAATGGGACCGCATCCAATCACCCCCCCAGCCCACGGTGCGATCGGACGCGTGGCAAAACTTTTTTTCCGCTCCACTGCAAACGCAAAAAATGCTGCTTGCTCTATTTTTTGCGCTTGCAGTGGAATGGAACGCAGGCAAAGTTTGGCCACGCATCCCATCACACTGCAGGCAGGGGTGTGTGGAAATGGTGCCATTGAATTTAATGCACCGCCACGCTTCCTCCCACCCCAGAACGCAGGAGGAAGTTTTGTGAGGGATTGAGGTGCGTTCCAGCAGCTACCACTCTGGAACGCACCGCATTCGGTGTGAACAAGCCCTTATAATAATAATATTAATGTGTATCATTTTAGTAGGCTGCTGGAACACTGCAGTTGTTGTATCACCACCAACTGAAGGCACACTCAGTGCTGACTTGTCAACAAAATGATTCATTTCTCCAAATTGTGTACTTTGACAAGTGCTTACTCAGGTCTGCCCTTCTTGCCTTCAGGTCAATCACAGCAAGTAGTCAGATATGTGTCATTAAGATAACTTACTCTGTTATCACACTAGTAGGCGAGTCAGAAGAAATGGACAAAACTGTTTAAAGTTTCTCATATACATAGAGGGCACATGACTGAACAGGCATGATGGGACCTTCATCTGGTCCCTCTCTTGCAGTGTTGCTGCACCGGACCCTTTACACTTGTATGCTGCACTTGGCTAATGCTATTAGTAGTTTTATATAAAAGAAGCAGTGTGAGTAGAAGGAGCCTGTGCCAGCTTCTCGGAGAGGTAACCGTTCTGATCGGACAGTCTGACACCCACAGACATGAGAAAACCTTTGAATGAGGTTACTGACTTCCAATTTCTATCAGTCCTCTTTGGGTAGTCAAACATGGATCAAACCATTTAAGTGATGCACTCAAAACACAAAATGTTTCCCCATGTGTGATGAGTGCCTGCAACATTAACCCTTTCGCTGCCAAGCCCTCTGGAAAATTTTTCAAATCAAAAGCATACTTTTCATCCACAATTTTTCCAGCTTTATGGAAAATCCCAGAAGAATTGGAGAAAAAGTTCCGCTACACTTGCACCCAGAGAAGTTCAAGGTGATTCCTAGAAGTGAATTTACCATGATCATGCCATTTCTTTTGCTTTATTTAGTGTATGAGCAGTGATATAATCTTTAAAATCATACGCAAGGTCTTGTATGAGATGTACCAGCCGAATAAAGTCCATCAGCTTATGCACTGCTTTCAACAACCAAATTGGTAACCAACATAAGGTCAGTTATTCCAAATCATATTTTCAAAACCATTACATCAGTTTAGATGGGGTATTTATCCAAGACTGTGGTCTATGCTAAATATTAGACTGATAGTCATTGTAAGTATTACAGTGTGTTTGACCAGCAAGTCCTGCGGTCCAGGTAAGCAGGTAAGCTTTAGATGAAAACCAGGGTATTAGAGGCAGCAAAAAGGTTTACAGTAGTGTTGTGGATTATGGCTACAATTCAAGGTACAATTCCTTTATTTTACTAACAGGGTTATTCACAAATTGGTGAAGAGCTTGGAGAAGTGAACAATTTAGGACAATATAGCTGAACTGAAAAGTGAGCTGAATTGGAGAATGTTTCCAAATCAGTTATTTTGGCCTAGATTGTTCACTTCTCCTGCCTTCTCCAAACTCTTCACCCTTTTGTGAATAACCCTGTTAGTATAATTATATACCTAATAGTAGTTACTGTGGTAATTAGCATTTGTATTGAATGCAGCATTTAGTACAACCAACAAGGTTTGTATGTGCTATTTCTCTCTTTTTCTAAAATCCAACAATTATTTGCATTTTGCACTTATTTACTTAGGTGTTCACATGTATTGCCTCATTTGCTGCAATGTGTCTGTGAAATTCAGCTCTGCTTGGCTGTAACAAGTAGAATTTCCACTTCATCAACCATGTATCCAACATTTTCACATCCTTAGAACTGATGATGCAAAACCTGTTCCAGCCATTGCAGAGGATATTCCTACAGTGTCCTGGACACTTTAAAGATGAATGCCAGACATTATAAGTATATATAAATATTTAGACCTGGAATTCAGCTATCTATACAATTTGGAGGGTTATCAAGCCTTCTCGAGTATACCCAACACAAAATAAATAAAAACATTCATTTGTGTGGTTAAAGAATTGTAAAATGATTTAGTTGATATGCATCATTATTATTTTTTATTATTTTTATTATTATTAGTAGTAGTAGTAGTATTTTATGTGATATTATTATTATTATTAGTAGTAGTGGTAGTAGTATTTTATGTGATATTATTATTATTATTAGCAGTAGTAGTAGTAGTATTTTAT
Organism: Nanorana parkeri; assembly: GCF_000935625.1. NCBI lineage: Eukaryota > Metazoa > Chordata > Amphibia > Anura > Dicroglossidae > Nanorana > Nanorana parkeri. Next base: position 190,189 of record NW_017306709.1, read on the forward strand.
TTAATATTATTATTATTATTAGTAGTAGTATTTTATGTGATATTATTATTATTATTAGTAGTAGT
>NW_017306709.1:191159-261197 GCF_000935625.1 Nanorana parkeri
GACAATGTGATATTATTATTATTATTATTATTATTAGTAGTAGTAGTATTTTATGTGATATTATTATTATTATTAGTAGTAGTAGTAATAGTAGTAGTTGTAGTATTTTATGTGATATTATTATTATTATTAATATTATTGTTATTATTATCATTAGTAGTAGTACTAGTAGTAGTTGTAGTATTTTATGTGATATTATTATTATTATTATTATTATCAGTAGTAGTGGTACAGAAAAAGGGTTGGGAAAAGCAAAGGCTGCGACAAAGCCTAATTCAAGGCTGCGTCTACTGAACCTCATTGGTTCACTAGAAACCATCCTAATGAGCTTATACTCAAATATTATATAGCCATATTATAATATTTAAATGTGAAGGCATTTTGGTAATGTAATCTCTTTTAAAGGGAGAGTGATCACAGTTCAGGGTGACTGATTATTCAACTCAGCCAAAATCATGTGTCCAAAGGCTTATGTCCTTTGTTATATATAGGTAAGTATAAATACTTACATATAGGTAAGTATATCAGTCCTTCTCTCAATCATAGCAAGATTGTTATCACAGGTATTATCATTTAAATATAGTTTCACTTTAAAACTGAACAGCTAAACACACAAATAAGCTGATTTACACATCAAAAGATTTCTGTCCATCCATTTTGAGATTTACATAGCTATGCCTTAACAGCACAACCAGGAGGGTGACATCACTTTCCCTTTAACAGTTATATAATGTAAAAAGAATACAGTGCAGTCTTTTTTCCTCCCACATCTGTTGACTGGACAGTAAAGGAGCAGCAGGAGACTGATGAGGTAATCTCGTTACTCATGTTGCTCTCTCTTCCTATCAGCATGCTCCTTGTCAGCATATTTATATGCAGCACACCAACAGGGTGCTTCTGGTAGGGTCAAGCTGTACTCCTATTTGTCAGGTAAATGTAGAATACTTCATAAATCAAGGTACACTGAAATGTACTTGAGAGTATTTGGTAAGTATTTGTTGTAATATAGAGGTTTATCTGAAGCTGTTAAAAAAGTGTGAGCCATTTGGGTATATGTTTGAGTTTTTTTTCAATAACACATAACTGTTGTGGGGTCCTTATAACACAGACGATGTGTCATTTCCCTGATAAAGACAATCCTAAAAGCCTTACATTTGTCATCTGGAACGCAGTTATTGCAACTATGGAAACAACAGCAAAGATATAGTTATATGACACATATCTCTAAACACATTAGTATACTTTGATATTGGAGTTGTTTTTATTTTTATTAGGTAGGATCAATTGTACTTGTTGGTATTCTGGTTTTTGTGGTTCTACACCTTATGGATAGTTGTATAAGCTTGTATCTAAAGCAGAACACAAACTGCAATATGGGAGGGCCACAATGAGACACAATTTGCATTGCACTGCTATCTGTTTTTCTAGTTATTTCTGTTTTTGCTGAGTATGTGAGGTCAGCTGGAAGCCACTATCTCTTCTGTGTGTGGCAGACTGTCCCTGAAACTGACCAGTGCAGATAATGAAAATAAAACAGGTTAACTCTGCAGCATTGCTCTGATCCCTTGCTAAGTAATGTGTTTGCAATAGGCGGCTTTTCAGAGTAGCCCTGAGATTCAACCCTCAATAAAAACCCTGTGCAAATTCCACAACACTGCAGTGATTTCTAATCCAAAATGATCAATAATATTAAATCCAATATAATATCAAATTAAATGTTCTGTACTTGTATTATTGTAATGATCAATAAACTAACATTGACATGCATAAAGAGCTGAAAATCCCTCTCCATGGGAATCTGTCCCGAAGGTATTGACAAGGAGAGACTTTGGGCAGGCATCAGTAGCCAGAAAGGCAGTGCATAGAGAGGTCAGTAAGTGCATAGGGGAAATAGCAAAGCCACTGTTTATCAAGCTCCAATGGTGGTCCTCAAAGCAGCAAGGAAGTCCTTCTACTGCATGTGTTAGGACAGTCACCAAGCCTAGCGCTAGGATAGGTGCACCCTGAAGGTCTGGTTGAAGAGTAAGGCCAAATTAGAGTTTGGTAATTCTTAAGTCAAAATATTTCTTATAGTACTTTGGCCACAGTGTGCCATTGAGGTCCTATTCTGTGATTCTCCCATTTAGAGAAACCAACTATTGACTCCCAGAGACCCATGAAGGGAATGGTTTTGGAACTCTGTTGTTCTACATTCATGCATGCGCCCAATCTTTAAATCATGTTTTGTTTATCTTATTTATTCCAATACCTTTTTTCAGTAAAGTTTTCAAGGAAAGAGCAGCAGCATGGCTCTTTGTCTCCAGTGGTGCTCTAAAAACACCTGTAAATGAGATATAGTGGTATCGAGCAAAAAATAAAAGACAGGCATTAGTGACCCGACATGGTGGGATGACTACCCAGAAGGAAAAACCTTCTGTCTCCTGTTGTACTTACAGTACAACAGTACTTACAGTACTTAAGATTAGCAGACATCCCAGCTGAGAGGAGTACCAGGTGCCATGGCTTCTGGATCAAAACACTGATCTATGTTATAGTAAGTACAAAGGGGTAGTTGGCATGAGGAGGATATGCTTTAAAGCTTATTCTAATCATAGCCTATACCTCCCCCTGTCACTCCTATTTCATAAAGTAATTAAAAAAAAAAGCAGGGTAAAAATTGTCAGTAGCTCTAGGCTCCATCCAGCAGGAAGCACTGGAACACTGCTGCAGTGGCAGAACACTTGCTGTCTGTAAAAGGACAAACTCTGTATTTGGGCAAGGTCTGTCTCCCTCTCTCTCTCTCTCTATACACATATATATATATATATATATATACTATATTGCCAAAAGTATTGGGACGCCTGCTTTTACTCGCACATGAACTTTAATGGCATCCCAGTCTTAGTTCATAGGGTTCAATATTGAGTTGGCCCACCCTTTGCCACTATAACAGCTTCAGCTCTTCTGGGAAGGCTGTCAACAAAGTTTAGGAGTGTGTCTATGGGAATGTTTGACCATTCTTCCAGAAGCGCATTTGTGAGGTCAAGTACTGATGTTGGATGAGAAGGCCTGGCTCGCAGTCTTCGCTCTAATTCATCCCAAACATTTTCTATCGGGTTGAGGTCAGGACTCTGTGCAGGCCAGTCAAGTTCCTCCACCCCAAAGTCACTCATCCATGTATTTATGGACCTTGCTTTGTGCACTGGTGCACAGTCATGTTGGAACAGGAAGGGGCCATCCCCATGAAATTGTCCAAAATGTCTTGGTATGCTGATGCCTTAAGAGTTCCCTTCACTGGAACTAAGGGGCCAAGCCCAACCCCTGAAAAACAACCCCACACCATAATCCCTCCTCCACCAAACTTTACACATGGCGCAATGCAGTCAGGCAAGTAGCGCTCCCCCGCCAAACCCAGACATGTCCATCGGATTGCCAGTGGCGTTGTGCTTTACACTTTTGCATCCAACATTTTGCATTACACTTGGTGATGTAAGGCTTGGATGCGGCAGCTCAGCCATGGAAACTCATTCCAAGAAGCTCTCTACACACTGTTGTTGTGCCAATCTGAAGGCCACACGAAGTTTGGAGGTCTGTAGCTAATGACTATGCAGACAGTTGGCGACTCCTGCGCACTTGCGCTTCAGCAGGCGCTGACCCCACTCTGTCATTTTACATGTGTCAGGGTTCCACCCTGACTTTAATGGTTTGCAGCATTCTGGCTTGGCTGCCATTTTACTCACATGTGTTTCCTTCTTTACCTGAGCAGACTCTGGAACGTTGCTCACTACTCCCAGGCTCCCTCTTATGGCCAGACAGGGAGCATCATCTGAGAGATTCAGATGGGAGTTTCCTGTCTCTGAGTGATGATGTCACCCCACTCACTATATAAACCACTCAGTCCAATCTGACCTTGCCCTTGCGTAGTCTTCCTACTAGTGCATTCCTGCTGATCTGAGTATCCTAATTCTGTGTATGACCCGATCCTGGCTGACGTTCTCCTGTGGCTCCTGCTCCTGGCTTGTTCCTGACCACGCTGATTTCTGTGTTCCTGACCACGCTGATTTCTGTGTTCCTGACCTGGCTTGGACGACTACCCACTCCGGCTCCTGACTCTGACATGTTCCGGCTTATGATTCCGCTTGCTCCTGTGTACACTGTTCTTAATAAATATTTTAACTAGCACCTTTCGCTTATCTGGTTTTCATTGTGCTTTGACAACATGGCCTACCACTTTGTGGCTGAGTTGTTGTTGTTCCCAGTTGCTTCCACTTTGTTTATAATACCACTGAAGCTGGCCATACACCTTACAATTATCTGCAGATTTTCTGTGGTCAGATGGAAAAGGTGCAACAGATTCCTCCATCTACACTTAACTGTGTGGATGGAGGAATCTCCACTTGGGCCAATCTGTTGCACTTTTTCCATCTGACCACAGAAAATCTGCAGATAATTGTAAGGTGTATGGCCAGCTTTACAGTTGACCATGGAATAATTAGCAGCAAGGAAATTTCAGAGAGCGACCCATTCTTTCCCAAATGTTTGTAGATCAGTCTGCATGCCTAGGTGCTTGATTTTATACACCTGTGGCAATTGGGATGATTGGAACACCTGAATCCACTGATTTGGAGGGGTTTCCCAATACTTTTGGCAATATAGTGTATATAGATATACAGTCTATCACTAAATAAACACTGGAGAGGAACAGAAAATAGAGGTATTATGTGTAGGTCTGTAGGAGCTAATAAAAAATTCCATACAATTGAAAAATTAAAGCTCAGAAACTGGAATCCCAAAAGGCCTCCATTTTATTAGTATTGGTATTGAGAAAAGACTTGTGGAGTCCTATGTGCTTGCTAAAAGCTTTAGCCATTGGTAGCAGACAACAATAAGAACTTGGCATGAGTTCTAATCTTTTCTTTGCCCATTACTCCATTCAAAACTAATAAAGTTTAGGCTATACATACACTTTAAATAGACTTATTGTGTATTGTTGTAATGAGGTAATATTCTGTGCCCATTGTAGATACAAAGAGCCCTGACAAGGGTTTTCAAGAATTCTTATTATTGGGAAATTCGAGTGGTCAAATGTTACCATTTTCTTTGATGTGTAACCCACCATTTAATAAAAACACCATAGAATGTAGAATGCGTGAAAGATCCCACACATGATATTTAAAGTAACTTTGGTGAGCCATTAAACTACGGCCCCATTTCTTGTTTATAAGTCGGATTGCTGCCAACTCTACTCTTTAGGGGGCCATGTGAACACAGACTAATCTATTTCTTTTGCATGTAGAGTATTTTTTTTTCTAAAACTATGGTAGCTCATAAGTGAGTTCAGGAGAATAATTCTCCCAGGCTGCGTTACTCTAAGCAACCTGTTAGGCTCTCTTAGGCTCCCTTTTGATATTCTAATCCCAGAGAATGAACTGAAGACTGAAGACTGTTGGCTTGTTGGCTGCCTTAGGCAGCAACCCTGGTAGAACCTGTTCTCTTCTTACTGATAAATAAAGCCTAGTGAGCTAATGATAAGAGTCCATTCTTGGTGAAATAAATATCCGTTCTTGGTAAAAACAGTACGCTTTAGAGCTCTTCATTAAAACTGTGTGGAAGTACATGTCTCCCCGACACAAAAAAAAGGAAAAGTGCCCATATAGGAAATATAAATTGGCTGGGTACATTTAAATGTAATCATCAAGTACCTCTTCTGTTACTGCAAAAAATCCACATTGCCCCTTCTTAAATGTGTGAAAGGTATTCTGTCTTCTGTGTGGCCTTTATAAGCTCATGTTGAGTCCTTCGTCATGCAACATTTTGTTTTGTTTTCTCTTACAAGAATGTTAAGCAAATGTTCTCCATCTGTGTACAAAGTGTGTTCTTAATAAATATGTCTGTGTGTGATCACAATCTACTGCAGTGGCAGGCAGCACACGTAGAAAGTAACTGTCTATGTGTCTGATAATGAAAATGTCAATCATTGCCAGAGCAGAAAATGCCTCTTTAATACCCTTCTTGGCTATGGGGTCCACATGGGATATTTGGCTGTGCTCCACGCATGTTCTGCTGGTACATTTGACTGATTTACTTTGGCATCCATAAACCCCTCTGTGCATAATATTTAGATTAGGAATCTCATATCAGAGATAACAATAAGATTAACCCATGACTTCTGCTCCACATCTATTTCCCCTTAATGAACCATTAAAACTGTCAGAGGAGCATATGTTATCCTCAGAAATGAAGCAGATTTTCTTGTATTTTGGCATGAATCTGTCCCCTTGCTCTTCATTTTTTAGCTATTGATGTCTGGCCTACAAAACTGCAAGCAGAATAATGTAATAAATTACCAATGCAAGGAGAAAGAAACTTCTACAAATAGTTTATTTTTTATTTTTTGGTAGTTTGGCTCAACGCCAGGGATGATAAATTGCCAGCCTGTCTTAACATTCAAGTGTCTAGTTTGTCACCTCATCTCTATATGAGCTAGTAATCTATTCCCAGCTGATTGAGCTATTGGGTGAGTGGTATTATTGATGCGTTTGTACTTCGTTACAAGTAACCCAATAATATTAGACCTGCAGGTGATAATGGAATGCTGTCCTTCAATTCCTATGTATGTGGGAGCCTATAAGTCCTGTTGGTTGCAATGGTCATGTTTGGAAAGCGGCACCAATTGCCAAACGCAACATGCTGTTTAAAAATGTTTCAACTGCAACGCAAAGAATTGTAGCCACCCCATACATACATGAGTTTGGTGTGCTGACAGCACAGCACTAATATTTCTTGGTACAGAGCTATGAGTATTTGACATGCTCCGGCCACTAGATGAAATGAGCATCCAGAACAACATGGTACAATAATTCTCAGTGCTCACATGGTATTTTGGTGCGGAGAAACAATGCTAAATCCTGCAACTCCTCTAACAGTTAAGATGTTGTAAAATATCCCTAACAACAGAGTTATTCACAAAAGGGTGAAGAGTTTGGAGAAGGCAGGAGAAGTGAACACTCTAGGACAACATAGCTGAACTGGAAAGTGAGCTGAATTGGAGAATTTTTCCAAATCAGCTATGTTGTCCTATATTGTTCCCTTCTCCTGCCTTCTCCAAACTCTTCACCCTCTTGCGAATAACCCTGTCAATTGTCTCTTAACACATAACTTACTACCTACATGAAAGAGGATACTTGCTGCACTCCTTACCGGGATTCCCATATGGATATACAGACGGGTGCTTGAAATGACTGCGGATGGCGCTGCCTCTTCTTATTTGAAGAACTTCACCAGCACACCAAATCAATGACTGCATCAAGTGTTCATTTATTGACGTATGCTGTCTCTCACTGAGAGAATAAATGAACACTTGATGCAGTCATTGATTTGGTAAGCTGGTGACGTTCTTCAAATTATTACTACCTACATAAACCCAAACCCCTAATGCCTTAAATAAACCTGTCATAAGAGACCCAACACTTCTGCAGCCCTCTTGCTTTGCCACTTTGTGTTCCCAACTTAGATTAAGTATGCAAATACTGACTTCTGAATTATCGGACTTTTCCTTCTCTGCATATTTGTCCTGGGTCGGTGATTCAAAAAGTAGTGACCCAATAGATCAGAATAACAGCCAGACAAGAGGTCAGAAGTGACAGTCCCCATATTTCTCTCATTTTAAGTCTCAAAGTATATCTAAAGCCCAAACCTTTTGTCAAGCCAACATGTTCGAAAACCCGCCGAGAATCGTACGATTCTCGGCGGGTTTCTAGCCTGCTCGTCCGATAGCTGCGGAACGGGCCGGTGTGTGCACGCACACACTGCCCGTTCTGCATTACCGTCATCGGAAGCCCGCTCCTCAGCGGGGCGGGCTTTCGATGATCGCAAGTACGATATGCCCGTCCAAGGTGGGCAGATCGTACGAGCTTTCAAGAGGCATACGACCATCGCAAGACAAAAGTCTTGCGATGGTCGTAAGGTGTATGGGCACCTTTAGATGGCGAATATCCTAGCAGCATGTCTAGGTCTGCAAAAGAGCAAAGACTGGATTTACCAAAGGCTCTACTGCTAATTATGATACGTGTATACCAATGAGACACATTATTAAGATACAAGTCTCTTGAATAAATAAGCCTTTTACTAAAAATAAGTAAAATATATTAATATCAAGTTTTGTAATATGAATCAATAAATCATAAGAAAGTAAATAAGTAGAATAAAAATGAACAGAAATACAGGCCTGCGTAGTATTGTTTTTTAACAACCTGTAGAACCCGCCATCTGGAAAAACAATACAATCCCTTCTTGATTTGGCATTTTGAAGAATATTTTCTTAAAGTGATGGTTCTACACTATTGTACAAGTATTCTTGGCACTGCCAGCAATAGATTCGATCTCTTGGCAGCAGGAGTCTAGAAAGTTTTTACTTAAATCAGTTCTCTGGTAAATTTTACCTGACAGTTTAATGGCATAGGGGACTATACTATGCAATTATTTCAAATTCCATTTCCAGACTGATACAATAAGCTACAAGATGTCAGCTGTCTACAAATGAAAGGTCTTCATTTTTTTTTTCAGCAAGGAAAATTGATACTCATGACCATATTGTAATTGTTGTCTGAGCTGTCTGCGCCTAAATTGGACCCTTCTAACCATACATTGCAAATTAAAGTTAGGAATTTAGGTTTTTTTTACGCCACTTTTATCTTTTTTCCATAGCCACTCTAAAGGAGCAGTGCTGAGTGTATTGTTACAGTTTTCTAACTAAATATCCTGTTATAGCCATTAAAGAGTGTGTATGTGTAGATATTTAAAAATAACCTGAAAGAAAGTCACAGAAAAATCTGGTATGGTTATCTGACTTTACAGGATTCAGGGCTAGTTCACACCAGCCCCGGTACATTCCGGCCCGATTGGTGCCCGAACACACTGTATCGTATTCATATACGTTGCTGCATGCACTTTTTTCTTCTGACCACACCGGACTGTAACGAAACACAGGTATTGATGTGCCACGCGTTCCAGTGTGGGCGATCGCACTGCAGGGGGGGAGTGGCTACGGCGCCATTGACTTCAATGCACCGCCACACCCCTCCCGCCCCCAAACACAGTGAGCTGGCCAGAATGCGATCCAGTGTGTTCCGGCACCAACTGGGTCGGATCGCACCGGGGCTGGTGTGAACTAGCCCTCAGGCTGCACACATACACAAGTTTGGACAAATAATGCAAAGACAAGGTCCTATAGTACCCAAGGCGAGATACACTCCAAAGGCATGCTGGTAGGTAACTGGCTTCTGTCTAAAGCTGGCCATAAAGCTGACTCTCAAAATACCTGAACAATGCTTGCATCCAATCAAGTTGTTCAGGTATTTTGACAGCCAGCGGGGCCAACTAGCAAGATACTGAAGCTTAGCCCAGTGGGAGATTCCTCCATCCACACAGTTTAGTGGAGGAATCTGTTGCACTTTTTCCATCTGACCATAGAAAATCTGTAGATAAGCTATAGGTGTATGGCCATCTTAAAGCTGGCCCTTGTATAATATTCTACTGAGCTTGTCCAAGATGGATGTCTCACCCCCTATCTGTTCCAACACCAATTTCATAAGCGCTTTGAGTCCCCAGGGAGAAAAGCACTATAGAAATATAAATGAAATGAAATTGAGAACTCAAACTAATTATATACTTCTTGTGTGTCTTCCCACTCAGCGGGCACCTTTTGATGTAAAAGTTACTTTTCCCCACCCACTTATACTCATCTTATCGAGCATTGCATTATGGGAGGAGGTCACATGCTTCCATATCCAGAAGCACCAAGTATTTTATGGTGGGTCTAATGGCAACAGGGAAGGTGAACATAATGTATGTGTGTTCAGGGGGAATGCTTGGAAAAGTTTCTTTGCCCCTTTATGAGGCGTGAGCTTTCAAAAATGCAAAGATCCAGACTGAGGCCTTAGCAGAAGTTCGTTTGCACTTCTTTCTTCTATGTACAGTAGAAGAGGAAAGGGTCAGATGTAGGACATGTGAACCCCTCTCAGCATGTCCTGACAGTTGTCAGAGCACAGGCAGATTTCTCCCCATTCACACTCATCACACACGTTGAGTGCGCCCATTGAAGTTAATAGTAAAGGTACAAAAACACGTTTCATGCAACTTTGGGGTTTTTCTTACATCTGCACTATGGAAAATCCATATTCTGTATGTTTCTCCCTAACTTTGCATAATGGCTGAACAAAAACGCATATAAAAACATAAAAACACGCATATAAAACTAATATAAACATATGCAGTTGCAGGTGTCAAAAACACACATTGCAGTCTTGCACAGTCTGTATATGTGTGATAGTGCCCTTTGTTCTTTAAAAAAAATCTCTTTAATGTATGATCAAGTTATATCTATGTAGCGCTCACCCCCGAAGGAGCCGCTGGATGATCGGGTCTTCTGTTTCACCTCTGTGACACACCACAAGCAATGAACCCACAGCACACCTTGTGAAGTTTTATAACAGATTTAATGACTATGGAATAGAACAAACACTTAACGGCTCCGCAATAACATGTAATACAACCACTATATTTTAATTCAGCACACATGTTATGAAGTGTTCAGTACACTGGGGTCTGCCAGGACGACACAGCTCATTATGCGCTCTGACATACCTGTTCAGCTGCAATGTGTTCTTTTAAGTTATTTTAAAATGTTGGCAAATATGATAAGTCCATTGTGTTCCATCGCAGGATACATTTTTGCTGAACTGGATTACAATATTTTTTTTGTATTTCCAACTCTTCTGCCCAGTGGATATTGATAATACATATGTAGAAACAGGACCAGTTGGGAAACACATGTAATATTTAATGCTGTCCTTGGAAATAAGTAACTGGTATTATCCCAAAATATTTAAAAATATACTTCCTTGTGAATGTTATGGCCCCTCATAGTGGTATACATATATATTTAATGATTAGATCTTGCATTTTGAATGGCTTTAAATTCGAACCAGATATTTAAAAGGCTTCTGGAAGAAAGCACAACAAAGGCTAGTTCAAAAGGCTGTTTCTGCCTTATCTCTGTCTGCTGTTGCCTGAGCATCCTTAGATTGACTTCTAGTGCAACTGGGTTTCATCCTTCCCTTAGTAGCATTGGTCCCATCCATCCCTTAGTTTACTTTTTAGGAACCTGGTTTCCACTGACTTCAATGGGACTTTTGTTTTAGAGAAGTTAATAAAAGTAGAGGATATTAAAGGAACTTTTGCAATTTTTTTTTTTTTTTTATTAAAAGATGCAGCTATAACCTTTATTCCATTTCCCAATAAGAGTGCAGTGGCTACTGAGGCAATCCGTGGAATGGCAGTTTGCTGGGCTTAGGCATGAAGTCAGTGAAAGTCAGGCCCCAGTATTTGAAAGTAAGAGAGGCACATTGAAGAGGCTTTTCTGGTCAATAAACATAATAGCTGGCATCGTGTGCTGCCTGCTTTTAAGCAGGACGTTTGCTTAAAGAGGACCTGAACTGTGGAAGCTGTGCCCAAAAAAGGCAAGCAGGAAGCAGTGTTTGGCCCCATTGTGCCCCCCTGTTCATCTTTTTTTGATGGAAGAAATATGAAAGTGCTTTGCTGAACAGTGACTGCAGCTATTACACTGAGTGTGTATTGGGGAATCAAGAGGTTTTTTTTTTCTTGTTCAGCTCGTTCATCGTTCTAATGACTGATCAAGAAGAAGCAGGAGAGGCACAGATCCACAGAATGAATGAAATAGAAGCAGGAAGATCTGCAGCTTGCATTTCAGCAAGGAGAACAGTGAGCATCACAGTAGTTATTATTATTACTATTATACAGGATTTATATAGCACCAGTATGCGCAGCGCTTTACAATATAAGGAAGACATTACAGTTACAATACAAATCAAGACATGATGGTAAGGACAGCCCAGTAGTGACATCAACAAATTTTGTGAGACTATTAGCCACAGGTAGCAGTGTCTCTGACATTATAGATATGCAGCTATAAGGCTATGTTTACACCATGTCCAGGCCAGATATGGAGTAGATCTGCAAACACAGTGCAGTGCATTTGCTGCGATTTTGCCGCATTAAGTTTTTCTTTAGCCTAAAATGGGCTTTTAGATGCAGTCCAGTGCGTATGCATGCTTTTTTGATGTATTTACATGCATTCCAGTGTGTTTTGGACCAGAGAAAATGAGACAAGCAGCATTTTTTATTTGTCTGGACCGGAACAGACTGTGCTGGTGTGAACAGAGCCCAGAAATACCATAGGGATACATTGGGATGCCTTTTTTGGTCGGGAACAAACTGTTCTGGTCTGCACATGATCCGTAGATGGTGTGAACAAGTCCTAATTCAGTGTGCATAGGAATTCCTAGGCACATTCACATCCCAGGAAGTGCATTGCTCTTTTGCAGGAGGTATTAAAGACAAAATGTAGATTTTTCAGGGTACTGCTTAGACACAGGTAACATTTCTAGATACTCCCTAGAATATAGCAAATATTCACTTTTTAAATACAGGTCCGCTTTAATGTTTAAATAGAGTATAGGAAGCTGGGCCAGTGTAAAGCTGGCCATACACTGTTTAGATTTTGAAAAGATCTTTCTTTCGAGTTTCTATTGGTTGGTGTTGTCAGATCAATCAACGATTTAAACTGTAGTGACGAAAAAACTCAAAGGAGCAGGATGGAAAATTTTCTTCAACGTACGAAATTCTAACAGTGAATGTGGTTTTCATTCAGGAAACTCCATTCATTGCACAATCAAATGTAGGAATCAATTGATGTTCATCAAGTCTTTGATGGCATTCTTCGGTGATATAGAAAGATCTTTCATACGAAAGTTCATTCGAAAATCTACTAGTGTATGGCCAGCTTAAGGACTATCCTACATGCTGAATGATGCTATATAGATGTAGGTGTTATTTAAATACAACTTTTAAAAATCCTTTTAACCACTTGATGACCGGGGTGTTTTGCTCACAGTCTGACGTTCGCGGTGGTACTGTATGTAAGATGTGTGGTGTCATCTTTGTTTTCGCACGGAGGCGCACCTAACGTGTATTTACGTTTATATGTGTGTGCATGCGGGGGTGGGGGACTTAAATATTTTTTTTGTGTTTTTTGTAAAACTTTTTTTTATATGTGACTTTCATTTGTTTTTTTTTACTTTTTGTTTTCTACACTTAACTTCATTGCTATCATATAGGGGGTTAACAAGCCCCCTATGTGATAACAAATATACAATGACGGGTCCTCCTTATGGAGACATTAGGGGTCTTTCATGTCACCTAGGGACCCCAAAAGAAGCTGATGAAACAGAAATCTGCTTCACCGGCTTCTTCTCTGGCTATAGCAGCCAGAGAAAAGTCAGATAAAAGGCGCAAGTGATGTAATACACATCACTTCTACCTTCAAGCATCGGAGGAGAGATCAGCATTGGGAGAATGTTGATCTCTCCTCCATTCCTAGTGTAGGGAGCCGCTGTTTCGGTCCTAGGCCCACAGGGTTGACAGTGGAGCCCAGGATAACCGGCAGCGGTGGTGGAGGGGGGGAGCACAGAGGGCAGCTGCACATCGTTTGTCATCATACAATCGATCGGGCCACTATATAGCGGCCCGAACGCTTTTATGCCAGAGCCGTTACCGACTGTTCAAAGATTTTTGCGCGCTAGAGCAGAAGAAAATATCATGTTGCCGTCCGCCCACGTATTTACAATGGGTGGACAGCAAGCGCTTAAATTACTTTTTAGTTTCAATAGTTTTTATTGAGCATTTTCAATTTTATAAGACAAAAAGTAATAGGTTGAACAACAGGTCAGGTCCGGATAGGACCATAGGAACAGAACAGAAAAGTTACTTGGACTTAGCTCCCCAATCGTGTAAAGCCCGCAGTCAATCGTGGGCAGGGTACTGTTAGTGTTTCCACATACTGTATACAGTTACCAAAAGCAATATTCATATATAGTACGACACTTTAAGGTTGTGAAGTGCCATGTTGAGACCACAGAAACCAGGGGTTCCACTACTTCATAAAGCTCGCCATTGTGTTATTGCGTTTTGCTAACCCCCTTTCATATTCACAATGTCATTTTAATATTTGTAGGTGTTAGCTGCCAGTCGGCTTTTCCAGTGTCTTGCTATTGTTAATTTGGCCGCCAGGAGGATGTGGATCACTATACCTCTAAGGTGGGTTGGGAATTGGTCTATCCCCATGTGGAGCAGAGCCAGGCCAGGGGTAGGGGCAGAGACAGAGCCAGTCACGACCGACAGTATTTGATAAATTACTTTTTAATTAATAGTGAGCTATGGTTATCGGTCAGCAATATATTTCTGAACACAAAATTGCGAATCACCACACGAACTAGGACACCACACCCCTAAGTATACAGAATACAAAAACAAAAATAGAGAAATGGGGCTTTAAAAGTGTCATCAAATGCAAGGAGACCCAGTTCAAAATTGCACATACAAGTCGCTTATTGTATAAAAATATATATATTCTTTATTAAAATACTAAAGATGACAGATTAGTGATATCATTAAATGGTACAAGACCTCCCTGGATCACATATAGATACATACTGTGTATATGACAATAACTTATTAACATATATCTGCTTAAATATCTCTTTATATAATTGCATAAATAAATTAATCCATAAATGTTCAGTAGATCTATGATGTGTCCAGTTTTCGACATGTTTTACTCAAGGCTTCATCAGGAGAATACAGAGGTGCCATTAATGGAATCTCTGTCCTACTGACATGCGTCCCTACTGCCGGAGGTTGAAAAGATTCAACCCCTGAATCTTTTTATTGAACACTTATACCTCCTCAACTGAGATGAGAAAGAGGGACACCTTCCAGCACAGTGTATTTAGGCAATGGACCCCTCCCCACTGCACCCCCAGTTATGCAGACCATTAAGAATTTATACGCCAAACATGATTAATTAAACCAAGAATAGTTTTTTTTCACCATTACTTTTCCTTTTCAAAATAACAAATAAGATAATTAAAGGTTAGATAACACTCTTGGGATTTAAATAGTACCTTTTTCATAGATATCTGTACATCAGACCAAAAAGAGGGACAACTGAGGACAAAAGATGGACAGAGGGATTTGACGGATCCCTTTGCGAGTGCCGTTTTTTTACCTATTGCACAGGTACAGGGGGGATTTGGTTCCAAATGAGGGACAGTTGGGAGGTATGCACAATACCCAACCAAAAGTCAAACACAATCTATGTTCAAACAATGTTTGATACAGAATGGCAGTTGTTTGACAATATAAATATAATTTTACATTATTTCATTATTTGCTTTAGGCTGACTTTTTATTACTATTGGTATTTCAGTATTTGAGTACCGGATGAGTTGTTTGCTTTTGCATATATTTTTCTCTTGCCAGAATTGTGGTCTGTGTTATTGTCTTGATTGTTTGTTAATTTCAGCACACCAATAGCACAAAATAAATATTTATTTTGGAATTTGATGGTCAAATTGTTGTTCCTTATAAAGTTCATTCAAAAGTTCATCTTGTTCTACTTTTGTTTACTTTCACAATGCTGGGATGAGAAATACATGTAGTATTATTATAGTATGATTAATATCACATCCAGATTTACACATAATGGAGCTCACATTCAAGGGCAGGATGATCCCAGAACTTTTTCAATTCTTGGGAAAATGTCTGTATCCAACACTGAAGAACTCTGACAGCTTTAATTGTAGAAAAGCCTTGGCTCCTTCTTAACTTTAAACTTGTTGTGAGTAAAATAGGGTATACGCGGCTAGAATTTTGATTCGACAAATTTGATTTCTAGTCATTGATGCGGTAAAATTAATTGTCAATTTTGACCGCAGTGACGAAAAAAATTCAAAGGAGCATGTTGGAAAATTTTTCTTGATCGAATGAAATTCTAGTAGTGAATGTGATTTTCATTCTGGAAACTCCATGAATTCCAAAATCGAATTTTAAATGAAAACAAACATCAAACAGAAATCTAGAACAACAATCACCAACTCTCTGATTGCATAATCGAACGTTCCGACAGGATTTTTCATAGAAATGTTCGTTCGAACCATTGTATACCCTACTTTAGATGGACTAAGACATACAGGTGTCATGGGAGGTGGGTAGTTCTGAAATGGCAGTGCCATATAATGATAGCCATGCAGAAGATGGTGATCGGGTTAAAAACAATAAAGGGCCTGTCCACCCAAACCTGTTATTTCAGTTTTTGGCAGATGCCAGAAAGTTAGGTAGACCTAAAAAAATGAATGCAGTTATGTATTTATTATGTAATAATGTTATGTGCGTGTATTTATTATAAAATAATGTTATGTGCCTTTAAATGTGGATAGTATAAATATCTAAGTTTGACTTGAATTTAGCCTGTTGTGATGTCTGTACAGCAATGCTAAGACTTGGGAAGGTCAGTACTTGGGGTCAAGCGGGTTCACTGCATGCAAATTCACACAGAATATTGTGACAGGAGGTAAGTGATCACCTTATCAGCCTGCTTCTTCTTCACTGTTCAGCCATAGCCTGGGGGTTGGGATGTGACCTAGCTTTGTTGCTTAGCTGCACTAGAAAAGTCAGGTCACCAAGCTGGTTCTACTGTCTGGTAGAACTGTGTAACTCTCAGCACTGGACAGACAGAAACACAAATCCTTTGGCAG
Source organism: Nanorana parkeri (assembly GCF_000935625.1). Classification (NCBI taxonomy): domain Eukaryota; kingdom Metazoa; phylum Chordata; class Amphibia; order Anura; family Dicroglossidae; genus Nanorana; species Nanorana parkeri. The sequence continues at coordinate 207,812 of NW_017306709.1, forward strand.
ATGATGCAGTTGTAGTATATACAGTATGTATTTAATTATTGTATTTAGCTGTGTGCCTGGAGTTCGACTTTAAACTACTGGACAGTTTCTTATGTTTTGGGGGCTCTAATGGAGAGATCTCTACTGTTGAGTTCCTCACTCTGCACACTTGCTGTGGCCATTAGAGGGGCAACCACTCTTATTTTAGTTTTTTCTTAATTTGATTTAAACCCCCCCCCATAATAGTTTTCCATAGTGAGCAGCCAAAGAAGAAAGCATATGCTACGAAGCACAGTAGAGGCTCTCTTTCCACTGTCAGTTGAGAATAAGTGGTAAATTAGACACAGATTTCCAAATTGGCTGATCACGAATTTTTACTGTGGTTGTGATTGTCATCTGTGTCTATCATGATAGCAGCTAACAGATGACAGCCACGTAACTTGTAATGATAGCTTTACTAACACCATCTTATCGATGTAGGTGAATTAATATACCAACAACACTACATTAAAAAAAAGAGTCTAAAAATGTTATTTTATTTTATCCTTAGTGGCCTGTGCCTGGGTGCCCAAGAAGACCATCATTCATCTGGCTCTTGATGGCAGTTTCAGGAGAAATATGATGCACAAACAAGAAACAGGATCCTTGCTGCACTCCTTACAAGCAGATATACATGCGGGTGCTCGAAATGACGCCACCACTTGTAGATAGTTGAAGAATGTCACCAGCACACCAAATCTACGATTACAGCAAAAAAGTGTTAATTTATTGACTAATGCTGTCTCTTATTTGCACAAAGGCACAGCATTATCATTTTAGATGTGCATATTGGTGCTTATTTAGGGTTTGTTCACACCATCTGCATTCAGGTTGTGCTGGCGCAGACAAGGCAATGTGCCCAGTGATAGGTAGTGACAGGTCACACCACTGCATTTTGGTGGTGTGCACTTAAAAAATAATATTGCATGCCAAACTTTTTTTTACGTGCACCACAGTGAGACGTGGTACAACCACATCACATGGTGAGCCCACAGAACATAATGAAATGTCACAAGTGACATTTCAATTTCGTTCTAAGAAAAACAAAAAAAAAGGAAATAGTACAATGCGGCTCAATCGAGTACATCAGCACTGTCCGGGCACGCGCACACCAGCAGCCGTACAGTTCAGTGCGACTGCTGGTGTGAACAAGCCTTTACACTGGATGTCGGTTGGCCAATAGCTGCTTTTTCAGCCAGGTTGAGAGAGCAAGGTTTGATATTTTCTGATAATGTGGCATTGTTAGCTATTGTTAAAAAGGGGATTGCTATTTGTTAAACTGATGTTCTATATCTGCACTGCAATGACCCTGCAATACAATGAGTTATGTGTGCAAATTTCACTTTGAGCTATTGCTCTCTGTAACTAACAGGCTTTATACTAAACATGGTAAATACACACATGAAAAGTAGTTGAGAACTCAGTCCACTAGCTGGACAGAAATCTACATTATATTAGTGTGCAATATCTGTAAAAAAATAAGTCAAGGCAACTGGACTTGTTGTATTTTTCTTGAAGACGTTTCACTGGTCATCCGACCAGCTTTCTCAATTCAGAATGACATGAATGACAGAACGAAAGTCATTCTGAATTGAGAAAGCTGGTTGGATGGCCAGTGAAACGTCTTCAAGTCCAGTTGCCTTGACTTTTTTTTTTTTACAGATATACCATGACCTGGATGAATGAGAACCTTCACAGACATTAGTGTGCAATATTTCACATGTAGCTGACCAAAAAACAAAAAAAAAGTGTACTGGGTGTTGGAGTAAAGTAAGGTCATTTACTGGTTAGATTGTCAGCTGACATATGATCGCAGTGTAAAGTATATGGCCAGCTTTTCATTTATCCGGGCTTGAAAAGAGTCAACAACTACCAAATTGACACTGTAACTATAAGAAAACCTGGCACCCCTGTGTCAACCGAGGATCAGTGCACAATCTTTAATTCACACATTTTAATGAATATACATGTGTTTGTATGCATTGTGCTTTTTTTTTACATATGCTTGCATGCACTGTTTTGTTTTTTTACATGCGCATTATGTGTTTATATACATTTTTTTGTTGTTGTTTGATTATATGAACAAGAATATTTGATTTGATTATATGTATGTGAATGTTGTAGAAACATGAGAGAGATGCTAGAGATTTTGCTTGAGGCATATGATGATTAATTAAAGTTTACACACCGATCTTCAATTGATACAGGAGTGCCATGTTTCCTTATGGCTACAGTGTATTTCGTGGCTAGTTGTGAGCTGGTGTGTGCACTCTGTCAGTGGATCCAAGTGGACCGACCTGGAGCAGCACTTAGGATATGCGCTATAAAATTTACACTGATGGTCAGTATCTAAGCCTAGGGCCCTCTTATACCTCAGGATGGGGTTTCCGATTTTTCATAAAGTCTCCTTTTGCTTTTTGTTTGACATTGAGCAACTATCTGATGTTTGCAAATGCTCCCTGAAAAGTTCCCATAAACATTATTACACTGTCTATAAAACCTGCTTACCTACTACTATCACTACCTCTTCTAGCAAGGGCTGTACCCACTATAGTAAGAAGTGGTAAAGGAGTCAGTCAACTTGTAGATTTGCATTGTGAAAGTATGCAGTAAAGCAAAACTACTATAGTACTGCAAAGCAGGAAGCAGATCTATAGTATGTAACAAGCAAATATGGCTACCCCAGGGCCGGATTTACCATAAGGCAGAATAGGCACGTCCCTACAGGCGGCCTCCATAGAGGGGCGCCATGCAGGTACCTACTCTGCCTAATTCCCAATAACACTGGCAACATTTTGGAACCAGTGTGGTCCCTTCATCAGGCAAAACACTGGGCCACGCTGGTTCCAACATTTTGTAATCTTTTGTGATAACTTGTTTACCTAATGTCAATAAAGAATGGATTGATAATGTGGACCCTGGTGTGTTGGTGACCTCATTACTTCTATTGTCTTTGCAGCGCCATCCACTAGCTATTTCAGCACCCACTGCAGTTGCAAGAAGATATATAGTGATCTGGAGTGTAATGCAGCGGCGGCACCAGCATGGGTGTCACCCAGTGTAGCCGCCGCGGAGGCGTTATGACCTCTGTGGTGTGAATCATCTTGCATGTGCAGCGATGTACTTTACTGCCGGTGGGCATCTTGGTGATACACGCCCCCAAAGAGAGAAGGGGATATTGACCCGGCAAGATCAGGTATGCCACTGGGTCCCCCCTCTCTCTCGTGCCGCTGTCAGGCTCACGGGCCATGACCCAGTGCCCTACTGTTAAGGGTGGATGACACCAAAATGACTAACACCCCCTTTGATGGTGTCACCCTGTGCGGACTGCAGCCCCCTTGTGATACTGCTGGTGTGATGGGATATCTTTAACGTGACTGAAGACCAGACGTTTCCACACTACAGACCAGAAGAAATGCGTCATGTGACCGAAGTTTTAGGTAATTAATTGGGGCCTGGGGTGGAACAGGAGAGGGTTGTTTCTCTCTGGAGATGAGCTATAAAACACCCACTGATAACATTATTTACATCAAGCTGATAACTTTTACTTGTATATGTACACAAAATTATGGAAAATACTATACAGTCTTCTTAAAGTTAGGCTAAGCTTATAGGCATCATACAGAATTGAGACTTCCTCATGTTTGACAGTTCAATATCTGTAAAGCATGTGTGAATTTTTTAAAGGTACTCTAGACTCGCATTGACTTTTTGACGTGCCAGTATGTACAAAGCCTCTGTGTTTTCGTTTTTTTTCATAAGGACGCTTGTCAAAACAGTAAAAGTATTCAGTATTTTGCCCCAGGGCCAATTTGACAGTAAACTATTCCCACTGGAATGTTTCACACTCAAACAGCCGTTGGAAGAATGAATATATTCCCTGTTCAACCTCAGGACATTTATCTTTATGGCAAGGACAATACGTTAAAACATGATATGTTCCTAATGTATATTCTACAGATTATAGGCATAGCTGAAAGTAATAAAATGAGTTTGATTAATCAGATAGAGTTGCCCCCTTATCTGTAGTTAAAGTGGACCTATGTTCCAATATCTATTTAAAGCTATAGTAACAGTTTTTGGGGGTGGATAAAAAAAAAATATATTGACATAAGGAAGAACTAACCTTCATAAAAGAAAACAATGCATCAGTCTGTCTGCAATAGTTGCCAGTTAGGTGACAAAATCTGAGGCAATTGGTCATGTGATCTCTGCTGAAGAGAAGAATCACACTTGCTTACCCACACTTTTAGCAGTGATCATGTGAATAAATGTCTAGGCTTTTGGGCAAATGACTGCGGAGGAAGCAGACAGTAGGGTTTTCTTCCCTAAATGTAAGTATTTGAACCCTTTTGGTATGTGCACATTTAGCAGCACATACTGGGTGCACTCATGCAATTCGTTGTCATTCATTCATTCTGCCTCCCAGCAGATGTGTGTTCGATGCATCGATACGCAAGTCGCAATACCTCAATACAGTGTGTTGCATTCATGTGCAGTGAGAAAAAATTATACATGCATTACTTTTTCTTACCGCACGGCAATGCAATGCACAATATTGTGGTACTGCCTGTTGTGGAAAGATGCAATGCACAGGGAGGTACGTTGGGGTGCTATTCAATATGGAAATGCACAAGTGCACCTAGAGTGCAGTGAGTGCACTGTGCAATAGCTATAGCATGTGCTAAATGCATGGATACTGTGCCTTTAGTGCAATGCTGTGCTGTGAATGGGCTTTAAAAGACTGCAACATAAATAATAGCTGAGAGAATTATTGCATCTCTCACACCATGGCCCAATCACACAATGACATTGTGGTAAATGCACAACACTGTGTGCTTAATGCACACTATTGCACAGCACATCTAGCATGTGGTACCATGTGCTAGGTGTGTTGATTGCATTCATTTGAATGGCACATCAAAGCACCAGCCGATGGCTGTGCATTGCAACGCACCATATGGTACCACAATACCATATGTTGTGGTGAAAAAAAGTAGTGCATGCTACTTTCACTTGCAGTAAAAAAAAAGTAGTGCACCCTACTCACTGCCAAGAGGTGTGTTGGGGTGCCATTCAGATGGATGGCAACACAATGCACGTAATGCACGGTATTACATGCTATTGCACTGTGCAATAGTGTGCATAAAACACACAGTATTGCGCATTTACTGCAACGCCATGGTGTGAACCATCCCTAACAGTTGAGAAATAAAAAACATGTAGGGACAGTTAGTACTTAAAAGGATTTATAAGTGACCTTATGTCTAAAATATAATAAATGTTCTAGGCCTGGTACCTGGCTCTGGCGCTCCACCACTGTCCTAAAATCATTAGTCTGTATTGTTTTACAAAAACTGTCACATGACAATTAACAAAAATGTATCAGTGCTTGTATCTGTGAGTACTTGGACAAGTATCAGTACTTGCACTTGAAAAAATGGTATCGGTGCATCCCTAATATATATTTATAAAACAAAGTCATACATTAAAACAGAGATGTACAAAACCCAGGAGCTCTGTGTGCTTCATAAAAATGACAGCTGCCTCCTAACTTTTGAATTTTTATCTAGTCTAGTCCTGGAGCTGGAAAAGTATCGGCACATGTACTAGTACCAAGTACGGTACTTGGTACCTGAACATCCCTAGTTCTCATTTATTTACATTTGACAAATACAATAATTCTTACTTTTTAAACACCTCACATGTGAATCTATCTCTTTCACCACTTTTACCAGGAAAGGTTTGTTCTTGGACAAACAATAAATGCTTTTAGTTGAATATTGTCATGAAACACCTACAATCCCTACTTGTGTATAGGATTTGTCTTGTTTTATGCATAGCTAGAGATAGGGCCTCTGTCATTAACAAGAATGGCAATGTCAGCAAAATGAATATGGAAGATTATGAGATTTTCTTCAAAAATAATGAAACTGGCAAATCCTGCTTGGAGTCACGTATATCTTTTTAGTCCAAAGATGCAATCTCTATAGTACTTATGTTATATTTCTGAGTCATGTATGGGAGCTTTTCTGGCACACCCCATTTGTGTTTCATCTTGCAGTCTCGAAACCATTTCTATCCTGCTTTTCCCATGTATCATCACAGTTAAGTTAAGGCACATTAATAGAGTTCCCACCTATGTATTTTACTGGTCAATGTTCTTCTGAGAATTGGATTATACCCTTATGAATCCTACATTAAAGTTTGAGGGCATCAGAATGAACCTACCATTGATTTGAAAGCATAGACAGATGTCTTGTTTATTGTGACCAGAGCTAATTGATACCTAGATGCTCAAGCCACATTTAGCAGTGTCAGCATGTGCGGTTAACTCAACAATAAACTCTAGGATTTGCATAGCTAAATGATCTTGTAAGGTTTTTATTTGGTACACTGTTTTATTCAAATAAAATACCTTAATCTGTTTTTATTATAGGCTGACAAATGTAAAAAATATATATATATTTTATTTTTTTAATTCATTTATTCATATTTTTAAAATGCAACTGTATTTGACAGTTACACTTTTAAATGGCACCACAGTTAAACACTGCCGTATTCTTACCAATTAATTCTCCAGCCTGACTGTCATCGCAATATCAAAAATGACATAGGGGGGACTATTCAGTATAGCCCGTACAGCTCCCGAACTTGGCCAAGTGGCTCAGTCAAGCCGAAGGCATATGCCTCGGCTCGGCTGAGCCGCGCTGAAAGCCGAAGCTGGCCGAGCATGATCTTACGGCTGGCTCCGGCCACTTGCAGAGAGATCAGCGTCCCTGGTTACCAGCTAACCAGGGACACTGATCTCCAGACAGCCTAACTCTCCTGGGCGCTCCGGGAGTCTCCCGCTCCCGGCCACCCAGGAGAGAAACACTGCTTTTTCTTTTTTTTTTTATTCTGACACGGAGCCGTTGGCTGGCGTCAGAATAAAGAAAAAAAAAAACATTTCACCATAGGAATGCATTGCTAGATTCCTATTGGCTATTGCAAATTGAAATAGCCAATAGGAATCTAGCAATGCATTCCTATGGTGACATTTTTTTTCTTTTTTTTTTTGACGGCATCAGAACCGCCTGGCCAATAGAAAACAGTTGGGTGGAGCTAGCGGTCACTGCTAGCTCCGCACAATCTATTTTTTTTTCTCCTTTTTAAACTATTTTTCTGCTCTGCTCGGTCCCACAGAGGGACCGCGCAGAACAGCCAAACCGAATGCCGCTCGCTATTTACTCACTGCTGTTCGGCATCTATAAGAATAGACCGAACAGCAGCGAGTAGCCTGACATATGATCAGGAAACATATTGATTGGTTCCCGACCATCCGTGGGGTCTCTGGCTCTCAATGACAGCCGGGATTAAGAGGCAGAAGGCACGTCCATATGTGATGGAGATGAGAGGGGAGGGAGGGGCGGCATTCTGTAGTTTAACAGGGGGATTTCAGGCAGGATTCACAACACTGCTCCTGATTTTAGTGAAGAGGCATCATTGTTTGTTCACTACAGGAAGCTCAAGAGCTTAGAAACTCACTGAATTTCTAACAGGATCACCAGGTATTTTTCTGTACTTGCAGTATTTTAAAGAGACAAAACATTTATTGCAGAACTGTGCCACATGTTTGTTTTACTGGGCAGGCATTCTCTTTAACATACTTTCATTAAAACTACTTTAAAAAAGTTACTTCCTCCTCCTTTTATTTATTTACATGCTATACAACCTGTGCCCAGACTATTGCACACTAAAGTATTTTTATATTCTGAACAAGTGATAAAAGCACTTTAACCACTTAAACCCCCTTCCTGTCCAGGCCATTTTTCAGTATTCAGCGCTGCGGTACTTTGACTGACATTTATTCCGTCCTGCAACGCTGTACTGAAATTTAATTTTATACCATTTTTTGGGGACAGGTAATGCTTTCTTTAGGTGATATTTAATCACCACTGGGGTTTATATTTTTTGCTATATAATAGGGATGCACCGATACCAAGTACCGTACATGTACAGATACTTTTCAAGCTCCACGACTAGACAAGAGAGAAATTCAAAAGTTCGGAGGCAGCTATCATTTGTAAGGAGCACACGGAGCTTCTGGGATTTGTACATCTCTGTTTTACTGTGTGATTTTGTTTTTATAAATATAAATAAAGGGATGCACAGATACCAGTTTTGCGAGCGGCAGTACTGAAACTTGCCCAAGTACTTACAAGTACGAGTACAAGTACATTTTTTTAAGTTTATCCTCTATGTAACTCAGGAGGCCAAGCAAAATGTCATTCATTTGAGTGAGTTTTTTTCTCTATGTTTGCAGGAATCACTAGCCCATCTATATCAACCATAGCACTTAAATAATTATTTATGTGCTCCTGAGACAACTTCTGGAGAACGATTGATCATTTCTTCTGTATTATTGTTGTTTGCTATTCCACTTTCGGATGTTACTATGGGGTCTATTCACAAAGCTGCCGAATAACCAACCCGAAGTGGAGTGAGCCGAACGCTGTTCGGCTATTAACTTCAGGCTTGTACGGCTGATTTCAGCCGTACACCGACTGAAATCAGCCATACATCGGCTTGCTGCGGCTGGGTTCGGGTCGGGCGACCCGAAGTGCAGAAGGAGTTCAACTCGAGTTCCAACATCTGGATCGGCTGAGCCAAACCTGCGGCAGGCTACTCGCTGCTGTTCGGCCTATTGTCATAGAGGCCGAACAGCAGTGACTGAATAGCCGAATGCCGCCGAGCTCGGCTATTCTGCTCGGTACCTCTGTGGTACCGAGCAGAAAAGAAAAACAGTTTAAAAAAGTAGAAAAAAAATGATTGGGCGGAGCTAGCAGTGACAGCTAGCTCCGCCCAACTGTTTTCTATTGGCCGGTAGCAGCTGTCATTACAATGAGAGCTTGTCGGAGCCGGCGGTGGTATCAAAGTTGCCTCTACTCAGTTCTCATGGTACTGACAGATCAGCGTCCCCTGGTCATCAAGTTCAATACTAATATGAACTCACTGCCAGCATACAAGCCCCAATGAAGGTGGACATTTGAACCTGCAAAATGCGTTGGCTTTTTGATCCCATGTCATAAAACAATGCTTACTGGGCTTATTCAACCATTGTGAATCATGTTATTTGATGTCATGTTGGTGTAGCTTTGTACACGTTTTTTAAATGGGTTGTTGTGCTAAATTCAATTTGAAGTATAGAATCATGGGTTTTCAGCGCTCTAAATGACCCCCGTTTTATTTGGGTCAGACTCTTCCAATATTTTTTACCCCATGCATGTTAAATCAATCCTCTTTACATGATCGTTTTAAAGCGTACCACTTATATAGCGTAACTATTGTAGTTAGATCATCTCAATGCTTTCATTGTTAAACACTGACTTCAGAAATAGAAGAACATAAAAGAGGAAACAGAAATCATACATCCTCCATAAGTGATATATATAGACAGAGCGTTTGTTACAGTCACATGTTGCAGTCATCCTTATTTTAAAATGTTAAGTATATCCTGAAATGTGATATATTGTCATATTTATGCTTTGTTTAGAACTTACAGGTGCTGCCCCATGACAGACGTATATATTTTTAGATTTTTTTTATGTGAGTGTGTGACGTATCACATCACATTTCTTACAGTCTTTATAGAAAGTCATCAATAGATGTGTACTATTACATATATTATATCAAAATACCTGTTAATCCTTCCAGAAACCTAGAAAGCTAGAAACTTCCTGTGCTCTCTGTTGACTGTTTTTATTTAGTTAGCATTGTTCCAAGTTCATTATGTGCACTTTAGAACGCCTCTCCCTTTGTTATTGAGAATGGGGGAGTGTTCTGTAGTCCTATCCTAGGGTGACAATGCTGCTTCTCCATAGATTCAGTACAATGAGTGAGCCTGGGACAATAAGGGGTCTATTTATAAACAATTTGCGGGGCCATTCGCCCTGCAAATCTCTGTCAACATTTCTTTTGTGTGAATAGATAAGCAAATATTTATTTCCTATGCTCCTTGACCTCATCTAGTGGCCATAATGTGGTATTACATTACATTCAACCTGAAAAGAAAATACATACGAATGTTCGTCTTTCGCCTCTATTCACACAAAACGCATGTTCACAGACATTCACGGGGTGAATGGCCCTGCAAATGGTTTATAAGTAGACCTCTAAAAGTGTTGCTGGCAGGATCAACAGATGAAATAAAAAGGACAAATATGAAAAATGAATAAAAGCAGTCATCACGTATTACATTATTGTTCTTGAGCTGAGATACACTTTAAAACACAATTGCCTCTGACATTATCACTTGGATACATACTGAGGGAACCCATATGTTTTGACACCTTTATCTTAGACTGATCGGATGCAGATAGTAAAAACCTTTTTCTGTAATATTGGCCTTTGTCACCAGTAATATGAATTCATGTTTCATATTTATCTGGAAAATAGAAACCACAATGCTTTTCACTGACATGAAGCTCTTTGTTTTGCCATTAGAGTGTTCAGTTTTATATTTTGCTGCAGAAAGTAAAAGGTTGCCTGGACTTCAGTGACGTGTGGTGCCTTCCGTGCTGGGTGAGGCATTCTCCAGCCCCGCCCCCAGCCGCCAAAGCTCAGCCCACACCCCACTGAAGCTCCACTTTGTCCTGCCGAAGCCACACCCCCAACTAGGTAACCAAGCTATAAGTGGAGGAGGGAGGGAAGATGAAGGTAGGAGACAGAGAGGAGCCTCCCTGTCCCTCACTTGCACATCACTGATGAGTCACTGGTGAGGCATTGATATCGATCTCCTCAGTGTTTTTTCTTTTTTTTTATTGGACAGCTTGGACCAATGGCGCTTTGCTATTGGTCCAAACCATCCACAGAGCTCACACCTCTAACAGAAAGTAGAGGCTGTTGCAGCTCTTACCTCACTATGTTAGGTTACACAAGTAGTGGGGAAGCCCGCTGCTGTGTAACCTAACTAGCTGTCAAAAGCCGGATGCAGTGCAGCGTGTAATTAACAGGCAGCGCTCTGCCCATGACAGGTCACACATCGGGGAGGATTTCCCTGCTGTGTAACCTGATAGAAGCCGCTCTGGATGGAGAAAAAGCTGTCAGCTTCATACCTGAGTTTTATCCTCCATAATACAAGGTGAGGCTCTGCCTCACCTGCCTCCCTTGACCACACGTCCCTGCTGGACTTTGCCTGGGACTGAGCTCTGATACTGATATAAAGTGCCAATTTCTTATGTATAGGTCTATACAATTCAACAATAAAAAACCTGGGAAAGAGGAGATGACCTTGTTTTTTGAGATGTAGATTCTTGTGGCTACCCTAAGCAGCATGCAATGCTCCACCATCCCCACCATACTCCTGAATTGCTGCTGGATTTATAATAATTGTCCACATTGACCAAAGAAGGTTATAATAAAAGATAATTAATCACAAGTTTTAAATGTTGTTTGGTGCTGCGCCTGTTGTTATATGCACAGGGCCATGTGTTCCTTATGGCAGTAAGTAATCATGGTGCCTTACAATCTATCTTCCTTTCTAAGCATTGCATGTGCTTATATTTGAGCTGTAGGAAAAAAACTGCCTACAGATGAAACTCACACAAACAAAGGAAGTAAATACAAAGTCCATGCAGATAATGGCTTGAAACAGATACTGCAAGGCAAACACAACATATCCACTATTTACAGTATTTCACAATAATTTAGCCGTGCCTAGTAAATAACTTGAAAATGATTTATTGGGTAATTTCCCGTTCATTTTCAATGCAATGTTTTTACAGTAATTTCAAAAGTCATTTTAAATATATTTAAATGTCTAGTTTTAATTAAAAAAAAATACCTGGCAATACTGTCATGAAAGTCTTTGTGTATGTAATGCAAGAGCCTGCCTGATTGGATATACATTAATTGGATAGATCAAATAGGCTCTCATATTACATAGATTTGGTAGGACTTAAGTTGATTTTTTTTTTTTTTTTTAACGATCAAATGGTAAAGTATATGTGAAAAAAACAATGCAGGTTGAAATAAAGTAAAATCCAGGTTTTTATACAAGTTGCCTTTAAAATGCAATCAATAATTTTGTAAATAATACACAACTGCATCAATGTGTGTGTTTTTATATTTGAGTTCTGTATTTTTCTAATATATTTGCATAGAGAGTATTGTTTTCTTTACAGTTGACATCAGTGCTACGTTTTGGGAAAAAGTGATGGTGAATCCTCACTTCCTCCAACAACTAATATCTTTCTCCTATTTTTAAGCAACAATAGGAAATGTGCAAATACCCACATTCTCTATGATTTCCAGCAATGTGTAAGTGATTAGTAATTCAGAATTGTCTGGAAATTGAATTATTCCTGTATATACACAAAGACTGAAAGGTAAAGTTATCTATTCATTCCGATCAGTCTGCCAGCTGAGAATTTCTATCAATGAAAATGTCACCCGAGGCTCCGATGCTTCTGACTACACGTCACAGTCAGCATTTATAACCAGATCATTTGCACTTCATGCTAGACTGAGCTGGCCATTAACTGCCATAATATGCATAGTGTTTATGATAATGGTTCTGTGTCTCGTCTTAGTCATTAAAAGGGAACTGTGGCTAAATGACCAGAGACTAGTTACATGTGAATTTCATATGCCCAGTGTAAAACAGAATGTTACTTTTTACTAATCATTTGTAAATGTAAAACTTACTTTATAAGATAGGATGTTATAACTCTTAAGCTGGCCATACACTGTTCTATTTTTTTTTGTATTCAACACGTGGGTTGAAAAAAAAAAAAATAGAACAGATTCCCCCATCAATGCTTACGAGCATTGACGGACAAATCTCCCAGTGTTTCCTTTGTGTTCTGCCATCGGCTGATTGGCTGCAAGCACTGTTCTTTTGAAGATTTTCCATTTTCTGATTGAGGGATGATAAACAGAAGGGCGCCAACAGCGGCACCCAATGTGTACAATTCAAAATTCGCATATTCTATTGCCAGGTTTAATGTAATATGGACAGGAGTGTCTGATCACTGTAGATACATGCATAGTCAGGCAGTATGAATATGCATGCCTATGTACATATCCTTTTGCTGTATGGACAGCGCAGTGACCTTGGCCTTATTTACATGGGGCATGTTGCTCTGTACATCACAAAATCCGGCTGTTAATGCGCCCGGAGCTGCGGGGAGAAGTGTGCAGGCAGCTCAGTTAACTCTATGTAGACACAGGAGCTGTGCGCCCTCACACACTGCTTTCCATAGTTCCACGTATTGACAGCGCCATACAGATGTTGTATGGACCTGGATGCCTCATGTCTGCGTGTGAGGCTGTGCTGTACACCATCTGTGTGCAACTGTCAAAACTTGGAGCTGTGGAAAGCAGCATATTAGGGTGCACAGCTCCTGTGTCTACATAAAGTTAAAGTGATAATAAAATCAAAAGGTTGTTAAGTTACTTCAAATGTTGATTAAATCTCTTACAATGGATGCTGCTTCTTGATGTTTAAAAGTTTTAGCTTCCTGCAGAATCAGCTGGTCCCCTGCGTACTGGCGTTCTGTTTCAGGGTGGCTTTTTTCCTTTGTAGGTTCCTATGGAATATATACACCCTTGTGTGTATAGTAAGATGTGTCTGTGTCTCCACAGCAAAGCAAACCACTCCCTGCTCTGTGCTGCACCCTCATCCATCTTTCTTCCTCCTCCAAGCTAGTAGATGGGCATCTGCTGGAGACTACCCTGTCCCTTGTGATCTTGTACTCAACAGGTAGTTCAGGAAAGACGAGCTGAGAGAGTTATAGTCAACTGTTCAGAAACATGATGACTGTAATTGCTTGGGCAAAAATGTAAAGAAATACCTTGCTGGACAATTTATATTTGCTTGATATTTATTATTGAAAAAACATTTCAGATTTTATTGCAACTTTAAAGGTTTGTGTATAAATGCGCAGTCACATTTCGGTCCCTGCACTTCATACCACCAACACCCTTCATTCCAGTGACAGATTCTCTTTAAGTAGTAAGTATAGGGGGAGGTATAGGACAAATCAAAATTCCAGGCAAACAGCCTCCTGCACAGTTGAAATTCAGGTATGTTTACTATTTTACCCACCAAAAGATTTGTGATGCTGAACAGCCAGTCTTGTGATTTGTGACATTGTCACCCTGATGAAGGGATCCTGTGCGGTCCCGAAACGTTGCTCTTTTGTACATGACAATTGACGATTGGTCCGATTAAATGGACACCAAAGATATTTACTGAGTGCTGGTGATTTCTGCTTTCCACTGTTTGTTGCACGGTGCAATCCGTGATTGTCACTGTGAGCACCACTACAAATACTTGGGCCGGGAGCGCTGTGAGGAGTGCAGAGGGACTTACTATTTTCTACAGTCTTGTGATTTACACGCATTGCCTCACTGCAAGGCAAGATAGATGGGACGCATAGTTGCTAATTAACCAATTCATCTTTCTGTTTCAGCAATTTACCATCTCATCTCTTGTCGCCTCCAGCTTCCTTATTGGACTGTGAAACGATCATATCATTTTTGGTAAATGAGTATGAGCAGCTGACCTAGAAAGCAATAAAGCTGACTCCGGAATTCGTGATAGTAAACCAGGAAGTGTGGGGAAATAGTAAACACATACAGTATGTATTTCAAATGTATTTTCAACTATATAGTTAGCTGTTTGCTTACAGTAGGACTTTAAGTGTAAGGATGATGAGAAGTGTTGGACCCCCTACACCTCCATGTTGCTTAGCATCCCATTGATTTTAATAAGTTTCTTTTTCATAAATGTTGCATTGTGGAAATAATTTCGGTACTTTTTTTCACCTTTCGAAGTTAAAGGGAGCCCATGAAAACTCGTGATACATGCATTCTCATGCTCTGTCAACACACGGTTACTGAAGCTTCCCCCTGGCAACAAGTCATATGCTTTTGGCCTAGCTGCATTTGCAAAATGGCAGAATCTTCCCCCACCACCTTAGATGCTGAACACCTTATTTAAGAAAATGCACAATGACAACATGTGTAAATGAAAATACATGAATACAAAAGCACATTGGTGTGATAGCCACCTTAGGCATAATAATGGATTCACACTGTACCGTGTTGCTCTTGGCGTGCATGATAAAGCACACACATTGGTGTGAATGGGCCCATATAGTTTCTCTTTCCCATTCACACCAAACTGCAGTGCATAGATGTGAATTGGGAAAGAATATGTTTCTAACCCTCCTAAGCCTGGAGGAGAAAATAAAGCTTGCTTTCATTCTCAAATTAGGGTTTGTTTATATGCTGCTGCTGTCTTCCTATCAATCTCCATACTCTTACCAGCTTGATTGGTAATTGATGGATTTCTACTGGCCATGGATGGGCTCGATCTGAGCCAGATCTTGAATCTGATTGATCAATTCACTTATCTCTGCATTTCTAGCAAAAGTACTTTTTAAAGCAAACCATAGACATCAGACAGCACAACATCAAGATCTACGTCTGATCACCAGCATCATTCTGATCATCATTATTTTCAGAACATGCTTGTGTATGCACAGAGCAGATACTAAATAGACCAGTTTTATCTTGGAGGAGCAATATCAGTTTTTCAGCATCAGCCAATCTGGGTGATTGACTTTTAGCTCAAGAAATAGTAAGAAGCGCATGCTATAATCTGAAGGTTCTTACACATTATAATTGTTGTCCAATGAGGCTGTCATTGGTCAGATCAAATGTATCTAAGTGTAATTTTTGCTCTACTGCTTCCACCCACCCTACCTTTTGCTCTAATGTCCATAGTATCTCAGCGAATCCATTTCCTTTGCATTAACTCCTTGAATATTCTTTTAAAGGTGTAAGGTTTTGGATTTGGTACATTATACAGAAACGGTCTTACCAGCTGGGTAGAACATTTTGGCCAGGCCTCAGGACAAATGTTTATATCCACACAAATCAAGTATATGCTTTGATATAAAGTACACTTTTTTCTGACTGCCAAAGATTTGGATGAGTTGACCTCCATGGAGCCGAATCATTTAGGGCTTCTTGACTTATGACCATGTCCAGAATGTTTGTTTGGGTTCACTTAGCTTACTGCATATGCCTAAAGAATAAAGCATGAGATGAGAAGACTTGAAAGCCAACTGAGAGTGAATCTTCCATGTGTCCTTTTATGACCAACCTGGTGTTTAAAGAAGCTGCAGGCAAAAATCAAGGACTAGCTGGATCAAGACAGTCTAAAAAGAGCTTAGATATATTTATGATATAAAGTAACTGACCACCCTGAGATATAATCGAAAAGATGCATTAATGCATATTTTAAGAGTTATTGCATAGCCTCCAGTGGTCCCTTGTTTAGAGAGACAGACCCTTATCCTCGAGTGGTCCCTTGTTTGGAGAGACAGACCCTTTTTTCAGACACAGATTTTTGTGTCTTGCCACTTATGTGATGTAACCCCACATTAAAGGAGAACTATGGGGTCAGTGCTTTTCCCCATAGTTCTCCTCAGGGTCACAGGAGGACACAAACTAGCATCCTCCCGTGACCCAAATCTCAGTATACCGCGAACTACAGCTCGCGGTATACTGAGACTGACGCAGCCGGGGCGGATCCCGACATTATTTTCGAGAACCACCCAGTTGCGTGATTGACAGCTGGCTCTGCCTATCTAGAGGCAGAGCCAGCTGTACCCGTCCGTTCCGCCAGTCAGCGCTGGAGGATCGGACAGGGGAGGGGGGAATCCCTGCAGGGAGACAGTCACGGCTCTCTGCAGGGACATGATCGAGAAGTGAGCGAGCGACGGTATATGTTCGCTCACTTCCCGATATATTGAGCCGACGTGTGACAGTTTCATTGTCACACGTCGGCTCGAACTATAACTATGAGGCTGAGTGATTTTTACTCACCTCATAGTTCTTCTTTAAATATTTATTTTTTAGAAAATTATTGTGTGATAAAATATGAATTATGAGTTAAAACAACTTCTACACCTGAGTGAATTGGCTGTAATGACCATGTATTGGCCAAGTGGGTGCAGTAGTAAAAAAGGCCCTCACACCATTTCAATGGCACTCATTGTTTGCTAGACAAAAGTAGCCCAAGGGGCATAGGCCCACTTGCCCCCTCTGCTGGTGAGAGAATAAATGTACCTAAATATATACCACATTTGCAGTAGAGTCACAATTTTTATATTTAAATTATGCTTTACAACATGTTATTGCCATATATATTCTTTGTTGCATTTATTATAATTATTCCGTTCTTTCAGGAAGCCAACTGTTTGCCTGTTACCTGTTGTAAGCCAAGTTGATGATGGAGCCGCACTTACACCTCTAGCTCAGATACCTCTAGAGTGGTTAACAGGGAGTGTGAGGGCACAGAGTGGCACTAATGTTCATTAGGTGATCTGATTTCACTGGAATGTCTGGAATCAAAGACCTGAAGTCAACTGACAGTGGCTGCAAGTTGTAGCCAGAATCAGCAAAATACGAGCAGATCGGAAACAGGAGAGCAGATCAGGTCTTGGTCATGGTAGAAGATGAGATCAGTAGCAGAAAAGCAGATCAGGAACAAAACAGCAGGAAGGGTAGTGGTCAAAGCACAAGCTGAAGTCAGCAGCAGCCGGACAGATAAAGAGCAGAAGGGCAGGCAGAATTGAGGAACGAAAAAACAGAGGTATAAGCAGGTAATGAAGCAAGCTGGATTGGTAACAGGAAGACCAGAAGAAAAGTCAAGGTTGCAGGTCACAGATGATTAGCCAAAGACCATTGAGTATCTTTGAGTATCAGAACACAAGCATGTACTCGTACCTTCACATGCGACGGCCAACAGGATTGTACTGACAATAGCCTATAATCATCATGATGCAGAGCAGTGGATGCTATATCCTTTTAGGTTTGGCAACAAACAGGACAGTATATTTAACTGCACAAAACCATGACACCAAACTCATAAATTGAAAGCGTGTTTAAATTTTTTTGTAATTATAGCAAATCATGACAAACCACTCCACAGACATTGAAAGGCCCTTATAATTACTTTTACTCAGGTGATCTGTCATACTGAATACAGGCTTAATCACCATTTTTGATTTACATTTGTCAAAAGGGAACATGTTGATGCATTTATTACTGGCTGCTGATTAAGAAAAAGAAAGATAATGTTACTGAAATGTTGTGTGTTTTATGAGGCTTGTCACAGTTTGCTCTGCTCTTGATTGTTTGTGTATGCTATATAGGCTGTACTATGACAGGACATGCCAAAAATGTCTGCATGTTGAGTGAAGCAAATATGACTCTGAATATCGAAAAGTAAACATGTACACACTAGTTTAAAGCTTAATATATTACCGATATAATTTAAGGTGACATGCTGCTTGACTAAAACTAATCAAATAGATTTGTTTTTAAATTTAAAGTAGATGTAAACCTTGTCTAAATGACCCTTAGTCTGATAAAGCACTGTCTATCTTAACCATTTGTAGACTTTGAATGTAACCCCACTGCAAGGGTTAAGAAAAGAGTTCTTCTTTAAAGCTTTGCAGTTACCAAAGTGCAGCCAATTTTTGAGTTTGACATGCCTTTAGAATTCTGACTTCCCTGCATTCAATTTTGTATTAGCAATGTATACATCACCTTACATTGCTTTCTGAATATATACAGTAGGTGTTTGTGGTACTGTTGTTTCTTTTATCATGTCCCCTGAAGTCTGATCTCATCTCATAACCCATATTATTGGAGGTTAAAGGAGAACTAAAGCAAAACCTTTTTTGTCTTTACTTCTCTCTTGGGTCACAAGAGTATATATACTATTGTATTGCTGTGTCCAAAGTCAGCATCTAGCGGGCTACTGTCTTCTTATCTGCTGACCGTGCAGAGCCGTGCTGCAGCCAGGAAAGATCCCAACAATATTGTCAGGATTCACCCCACTGCCTGATTGACAGCTGGCTCTGCTTCTCTAGAGCCCGAGCTAGCTGAGCTCACCCCCTCATATGTCTTTCCCTCCTATGAGTGCTGGAGGAACAGAGAGGAGAGGGGGTGAACTGTGCAGGGAGTGGAGACTTTCAGTCACTTTCTGCAGGGAGAATACCGTAAGCTGAGCGATCAGCAGTTACATGATCACTCAGCTCTCTATCCATAGAACCACCGTGTGACAGCTGCAGTGTTGGAGTATTGGGGAGTGCATATGTTACTGTCCCAATTCTTCTCCTTTGAACTCACAATTGTCTTACATGCAGAGAAGTCAGTAGCATTTGGGGACAATAAATATGTTGTATCAGATGTCTAGGCTTAGATTTTTTAGAGGTGATATATAGGCTAGAGCTAAGGGCAGCAGCAATTTAAAGAAGAACTCCTGGCAAATAAAATCTTAACCCTTGCACTGGGGCTACACTCACACTCTTAAGCCTGTTTCCTCCACTACTAGCGATGGTATATACCTCAGCATCCTCATGTTCAATATAGTGTATTGGACGTGATGACTCACAAGGCTGAAGGAACAAGTTCAGGAGTCGGCTGGGATCATGGTTCGGGTGAGTATATCTCTGTTATTTTGCCTCCCTAGGAAAAATGATCTTCTTTGCCCAGAGTTCTTTTTTATGGTGAACCTTTCCATTGCTCAAGCAAGTAAACATAGTGGAGCTTTCTTAACTGACTCCATTGGCTGTTTCAGACACACTCCTCCTTTTTACAAAATGCATAGAATATAGCTGGCCATTCACTTTACAACCATCGCAAGACTTTCGTCTTGTGATGGTTGTAACCTAATTAAAAGCTCGTACGATCTG
Source organism: Nanorana parkeri (assembly GCF_000935625.1). Classification (NCBI taxonomy): domain Eukaryota; kingdom Metazoa; phylum Chordata; class Amphibia; order Anura; family Dicroglossidae; genus Nanorana; species Nanorana parkeri. Next base: position 227,590 of record NW_017306709.1, read on the forward strand.
CCCATCTTGGACAGGCAGATCGTACATGCGATCATCGCAAGTCCGCCGCACTCAGGGGAGGGCTTCCCATGACTGCAATGCTGAGCGGGCAGTGTGCGCTTGCGCACACCGGCCCATTCGGCATTTGTCTCCCGAGAACGCCACTAACCCGCCGACAATCGTACGATTCTCTGCAGGTTTTCAAGCATGCTCGGGAGACAAAAGACGTGCAACCGTACAGTAGAAACGGTCGCACGCCTTCCATACACCTGCCGATTATCGTACGATTGCTGGATTTCCCGCGATTATCGTACGATAATCGGCAGGTGTATGGGCACCTTTAGACTAAACAATGCTAGACCATCATCTCCGACTCTTACCACTCCTGCTAACTTCTGACAGAGCAGTGACACATGACTGTCAAAGGAAGGGAGAAGGTATTTTTGATGTTGGCTGTGATTAACTATCTGACTTCACCTTTCACATGCTATATGAAGGAAAATGGCGGCACCTAACTGGGTTTGGTGGAACCGACTGGAACAGAGTTCTTTTCAATGATTGTACATTGTTAATTGGTTTCTGAGCTGAATAGTTCATGTTTGACTGGCTGTTTCTGTAAACATTGGCAAAGTAAAGGGTTGTTTTAAACACATAGAAGAATGAAGGTTACCTTTATATTCCTTCCTGTATATAAATCTTCAAGGAAAAAACCTTATGTGTGCACTGAACCTGCAGAATATCATTATGCAAGTATACTATTGAATATAAAGATATTAATATACTGTATATATTTACATGATATGCTCAATTCACAAAGCCAACACACCAGATTAAGATGCTTATTTTTTTTTTTAAAGTGACAGTTATTTTCATTTAAATCCAATGAGATTTGAAAATAAGTCACGTGACTAACATAAAGACACTCTTTTGTGTTAAAGCTTTGTGAATCGAGCCTGATGCCACTTATGCATTACACAGACCACAGAGGATTGCAAACAATCTTTTTTCTGAATTGTAATATAAGCCTGTGATGAGTGCAGCCTCTTACTCTGGGAAATGCATTGTTTTATTATCATTGTATAAGGAGTTGTAAATGAATTATTGTATTTTTATCACAGAGGAACTTCCTTTACAGATGGGATTCAATTTCCTTAATCCTATTTCTGGTTCCACCAGTCCTGCGGCTTCATAGAGTGCAGGCGTGTTAAGCCTGAGATCCTGTGAATCATCTGATAAACACAACACCTGTGACATTTAGGAAGAGAAGCTATGGGTAATTTACTAAGGGGTGTAATGTTCCTCCAGGATGTCTGGCCTGATCTATGCATTTTATAAACCACTTACACATGCAGTAGAGAAAAGGTAATTAAATCATACAAAAATATTTCTGCCAGTGTTAAACTGTGTTATGAAGTAATAATTTGGGCACCATTAGATGGAATAGAAAATCTCCCAGTGTGCATTAGGAGCTTCAGCCAGTCGGACAGAGACTGCCTCGTTTTAGCCTGGAGGGCATCCAACATCATCTATCCTGGGGTAGGCAACCTTGGCACTCCAGTTGGGATAAAACTACAAATCAGGCCCTTGAGAATCATGTCAGTGGTTGTCAGCATATTGCAATGCATCATGGGACTTATGGGCCTCTGGGATTCTTATCGGTGGTTGTCAGCATCTTGCAATGCATCGTGGGACTTATGGGCCTCAGAGTCATGTTGGTTTTTGCCAGTGTCTTGCAATGCATCATGGGACTTATGGGCCTCTGGGATTCTTATCGGTGGTTGTCAGCATCTTGCAATGCATCGTGGGACTTATGGGCCTCAGAGTCATGTTGGTGGTTTGGTTGTCAGTGTCTTGCAATGCATCATGGGACTTACGGGCCTCTGAGAGTCATGTTGGTGGTTGCCAGTGTCTTGCAATGCATCATGGGACTTATGAGCCTCTGGGAGTCATACTGGAGGTATGTATTATGTTGCCTATCCCTGATCCAGCCCTTTCCTTTCCAGGCATGCTGTTTCTAGCCTGCCCTTTTCATTCATTGTATTTCAGTTCTTTTAATCATGGAGGCTGCACAAAACATGTGGGTGTTACCTAGAGTGGCCTGCATGCGAATACAGCCTGCCTAGGAATGCCCACGCCTCCAGACTGACATCCACCAATCAAGGCATTGAGATATTTGCATAACTCCTCCCATGAGCCAGTTAACTGCCTGCATCAGGGCTCAGAGCTCCTGAGAGGAGTACAGAGGCAGAGTGCTGTGATGTTTTTAGAAAGCTATGTACAGCACCATGCCAGCCCCTCCCACCAGTCATGATCTGCCTGCATTGCATAGAGAAGCACAGGGACCCAGTGATGATGATGCTGGGTCTAGAATAACATGAGTGATGAAAACCGAAAGGTTTTATTTAAACATTTCACTAGCACGTTGATAGGCTGGGAACGGATGAACCAGGATAGGGAAAACCTAACAATAAACTTCAGCCTAAGTTGCACTGCTAAAAAATGGATGATGTGCAGGTTTCAGATTTCAACAGGTTTAGAAGCTGCTCAATAATCTAACATGCATGTGAATCACATCAGATACAGCGAATCTCCATTCTTCCGGGATAAAGCGATTGCAATAAATGATAACAATGCTGATTGGGTGCTTGCTTCTTTAATCAACTAAATAAAGTGAAAGTGCAGCATGTCATTCCGGATGATGAATATGTTGTAGTGATAATGATCTGTAATGTTCTATACATTGTCTTCTCTGATACTTGTTGCTAATATTTTATGTGGTAAAGGCTCAATCTACAGCAATGATTGACCAGAAATATATGACTATTGTATCTAGAGATCAGTGACGTGAGCTACCTTCCGTGCTGGGTGAGGCCTTCTCCATGCCCGTTCCAGCCCACTGACGCCCTGTCCCCAGAACGCCTTGCCCCCAGCCCACCGTCGCCCCGCCCCCCAGAACACCCCGTTTACTTCAGATTATCCTTGGTCTGGCACGTTCTGGTCCGTCGAAATGGATCTATGATCTGTTTGTGTTTCCGGGCCTAGCCGGACCCAGGGCTAACCGGGTGTAAAAGGATACTCGTCTGTTTACACACGGCTGCCCATAGACTTGCATAGAGCATCCCAGCGGGTCCGGCTGAAAAACTGACAGGCGGACCCGATCGGACTTATGTGAAAGGGGGCCTTACAATTTTCTGGGTTGGATCTATGTTCATTGGACAGAGGTGATTATGCTGATCTGCTGTCCAATAAGGAGGCAGAGAATTGACATAAGCTCATCATACAATGCACAAAGCCCTGCTGTCCCAGCTGAAATTTGAACTGCGTGTGGCCCTGCCGGCACCACTCCATTCAACAAAATTTTGGCAAAGGAGCTATTGCAAAAATGATTGTCCAAACAGTGACTGCAAGCACTAAATGAAGCCAAGAAGCATGGGAAATTCCTATGCTTCTCAGCTCCATCAAGTGGCAGGAATACCATATAAAAAGATATTCACTCAGAGTATGGCTGGGCAGAAGATTTATAAAGTCTATCGCCAGCTATAGGAATCTGACCAGCTTTGCAGTGTGGAAATGTCTGCAAATTACAAGGTTGGTAGTACAGAATTTTAAATCTTTTAAAATCTTTAATAGATAAAACATTGACTCTCCCAGAATCTGCCGATTCGCTGAATGGCATGAATAAGTGATTTGTTATGTAAAATAGTGTAGAGTTCAGCGGTCTTTGGAATGTAACCTATAGCGCAGTGAGCGTCTCACTGCATGCAATATCTACAAAGTAGCAATAAGTTATTCTTTTGCAGGATCAAGATTGGCAGTACAGAATATGAAATCATTTCGTAGAAAAACATAGACTCTACCAGAATAAGACTTTCATACCATTGGCAAAAGGGTGCCTGTTCACTGAATGGGATGAAATAGAGAATTGACTCTCCCAGAATGTGTCTTTAAGTCATTTAGTAAAAGTGTGCCTGTTCAATGAATGGGATGAAATGGTGAGTTGTTATGAAGGTAAAATACAATGTAGAGTTCAGCAGTCTTTGAAATATAACGTATAGCACAGTGAAGAGTCCATACACTGCATGACAATGTCTACAAAGAGGCAAGAAGTCATTCTATTGCTGCATCTGTCCAGATTTATATTTATGTGCAGCCACGTACCCCAAGCTCATTTGGCATCTTCTATTGTGTGAGCTTTGAACACAGAGTCTGCTCTATGAGAAAAAGGAAGTGTTTTCAAATGGATTGCTAGCTGCAGCATTTTATTTCTGAGAACAACTAAAAATACCTAGAATAATTCAACGGATTCTGCTTGGCAAAACTACAAACAGGATGAGAGACTTTCCGTTTAAGAAGTGGTTGCATTGCTCCGTGCCACAGGTAATAAATACTGACTGCCTCACTATGGCTATCAGCGGAAGTTTAGTACGTAGGAAAAACACTTTTTTAAATCATTGAACATACTTGTGAACCATAATTTAACCCAGGTTGGTAGTATAATTCAGTATAATTTATTTATCTTAATCTAATTTAATTTAAATTATTTAATTTAACAAACAAGTTATTGAACAGGCCACTCGTGATCCACTAAACCCTAGAAAATAAAACTACAGTTAAATAATTAATCTTATATAATCCCTAAATAAACTGTTTAAAATTAACTCCGTTACAAAAACTAGAGGCCATCACCTAAAATTGGTGGAAAAAAAATTCCAGCACAAGGGGCGAAGGGGGTTCTTCACAGTAAGATCAGTTAGGGTCTGGAACTCACTGCCACAGGCGGTGATTTCAGCAAATAATGTGGAATTGTTCAAGAAACTTTTGGACGATTTCTTAAGGGACCGTAATATACAGGGGTACGGGTACTCCTAGAATGAGATCCTAATAGGTTGGACTTGATGGACTAATGTCTTTATTCAACCTCAAATACTATGTAACTATATATTAGATGTGATATCTCCGGATTATGTGTACATTTGTGAGGCTATGCATTTTGTTTGCACATGGTTTCAAGGGACGCTGACAAACGTCAATGCTTACAGAAATCTGTATAGCAGATGAGGGTATATTCTAACATGTCTTGGAAATAACCTATCCATGAGCAGCTAATTTATTTGCTTCCGTTGAGGACCAGGGGTGAAAGATAAACTTTTAGGGCTTGTTCACACCAATTACATTCCAGCGTATTCTGGGGCCGGAGGGGGCGTGACGGTGCATTCAAGTCAATGGCTCCACAGCCCTGCCCACACAGAACACGTGGCACAACGATGCCTGCTTTCTGGTCCAGTGCGATCGCACAAAAAATACTGCATGCACTATTTCTTGCAATCGCACTGGACGGGAACACAGGCATTGTTGTGCAAAGCTTTCTAGAATGGAGAATCGTACTACGGGCAGGGGGACGTGGCTGTGGGGCCAATGACTTGAATGCACCGCCACCCCCCCTCCCGCCCCAGAACGCAAGGGGGAGTTTAGTGTGTGATACAGTGCGTTCCACCAGCTATTCGGGCTGGAAGGCACTGTAATTGGTGTGAACAAGCCCTTAAACTGGTTCTCCCAGTGAGCATTAAAGCAGAACGCCAACCAAAAAGATAAAAATTAATACCCCAATAAAAGGTAAAATATCACAACCAGATTTTGCAGCAATATACACCGTCATTCTTGAGATTCCCGCTGCAGTACTTTTTTTTCTAGGTGTCCTCTGATGGTCAATATCATTCAACCCACTTCCTCTGAGCCCAAGTCACCCTGGACATGCAGCGGTCTGCTACTGGGCATTGAAAGGAGAATCAGCACCGCAATGAGCTCATCTCTCTGCCACTTTGCTCTCTCCTCTTATCAACATGCTTCTTGTCAGCATATGAACTGATTGGTTCCTTGTACTTCTACATCTGCTCACACTCCAGCTCTGCTGTACAGGGACCACAAGATGCTAATTCCAGGTCAAACTCAGACACATACACTGATTGTATTTAAACATTCACATAATTATGTATTAGTCATTGCAGAGCTGCATACATTGTGTGTTTCATATCTCAATAAAATTCAGCTTAAACGCTGAACTGTAACCATCAAAAAAATGTCAGGTTATGCAGCTGGATTAGTCTTTTCTCTATATACTTTACCCACATTATCCCTGATCAAGATTTGGCTCTTCCCAAGCTGTCTGGCTGCAGTGTGGTTAAATAGGGACTGGGGTTACAGTATATAGGGATATGCTATGCTCCCTACATGACCTGTAAATGTAATGTTGCTGTTGATGAGAGATGTAGATGTGTCAATGGTGATATCATTCATAACTAGCTATAGCAGAAATCACAGCTAGCATTCAAGGCCCCCTTCTTCAGTCTTACTACCTGTAGCTATGTTGACCAAAAGCATGACCGTTCATTTGTTTGGATTCTAATATGGCTCCAGCCTTCAAATTAAAGGCAAAGATTTTGTTGATTCTTTTGTAGAAAGGTATATATTCTATAGACTTTTATTGTTTAAAGAACTCTGGGAATTTAAAGAACTTACTCTTATAGTGGGGCTACTCCCACACTGCAAGGGTTAAAGCGGACCTTTACCCATATCTTTGAAATAACAACAAAGACACATTTAGAGATGTTTAGTGTTGACAATCTACAAACACATACTTCTAGATAATTGCCAGCTTTGTATTCTTTGCATACTTTATTTCTCTTCCCCTGTCTTCTCACAGTGGCCATTTTAATATATCTCCCTTTACTTCCTGGAACTCTGGCACATGTGACTAGGACATGTGACCATGCACATCATTTCAGGGGAGGAAAATGCCTTTCCCTGAGATCTCATGAGATTACAGATGAGATTTCCCAGCAATGTTCTGCTGGTGTAAGCTTTCTAGGATGGAACGTTTGGGCACTAATGCCCAAAAGGACCTGGAAGTGGAAAAACAATAATTGTAAGTAAAAGAAAAATATGTTTGCTACGCTTAAAGCTGAATTTCGGATAAGTAAATAATGTCTGACTACAAGAACTATGTGTATCTTAGTTGAATCTTGATGCACTTTGCGTATTTCCTCCAGATCGGTGAAGTAATCCAGTGTGAAATTTTGCCTCTGTGCAGGAGCTTCCTGTAATAAAGGACGGTCACTGCTGCTATCTCTCCTTGTGCTGGGTGACCGGTCTTGTATCTGCCCTTTCCTGTAGTTCTCTGCAGGCAGCCTGTAGTGGGTGGGGCCTGTTGGGACCCTCCCAGGGCTCTGCTCTCTATACAGGCTATATGCAGCACAGTGATCAAGTAACTATTACCTTAAAGTAATTTCTAGGTATGCAAAGGAATGTATTGCACACATAGAGGATATTCTTTGTGGCTATTGAGGTATACAGTATATTATAATGAAAGCACACACAAGCAGAGTTCAGCTTGAAATATTTTTGAGTCACAGACCTGTAGACATGTGCAATGCGTTTCGTTACGAATCAAAATTCGTACGAATTTTCCTGAAATTCCGAATTTCGGAGCATCCGAAATCCGAATGGCAGTTTCCGAATTATATCCGAAATACGAAATTCCGTTAACGAATTTCGGATCCGAATTTCTTTGAAACAGGAACTAATATTACCCCTGTAAATGAGGTTGAACAACATGACGAGATTTTTTTTAATCCGAGATACGGATCCGCTGCTGCTGATGCATTACAATACACAGGCAGGAAATACGAAATTCCGTTGACGTATTTTTGTTCCGTTACGAACATTCGTTATATTGAAGGTAAAAAGCAAAGTACATTTATATTGGAGTTGATGGTAGTTTTTTTTTAAAGTCCGAAATACGGAATTCGGAATACGGAACGGAATACGTATTCCGAAACGAAACAGAACAAATTTTTTGACGGCGCACAAGTCTACAGACCTGGCATACACATGATGTAAATGAGTGCCAGAACTCCTTATCTCTATATTTGTTCCAGGTTAGACGCTCCAAAAGCATTAAAGCTAAAGCATCTGCATCACATCCAGGAAATGAATATTCAGCAATGGCAGCCCCGTACTTTTTTTCACAACAGAGCCACTTTAAATCCTCTTGCCAATGTGTTATGTTGCCCATATGATACAGTGACATTCCATCCTTTTCCTTATTCGAAATATTATATATATTGAACGAATCCTATTTTTAATCCAAGCACAGAAGATTACATTTGTGAACAAATGCAAATGTTCTCTCTAAATGTACTACACATTGTGTAGTAGGCTATTATCATGTGAATATTTTAATTCTTAATTCACATTAGTCTGCTGAAAGGTGATAACTGAAAAATCACAATTTCATCAGGATCATTTCATGTTTTAATACAAAGTTATATCTCTCTGCTTCAATCTTTTCTTCTATCTGATTGCACAATGTAACACAATTTTACTACTCGCTTTCCCTGGAACAGTTGGATTACAGCCGCAGGGCTTTTCTATACTTAAACTGTAACTAAGTTCACTTAGCCTCAATTTTTACGTATTTACAGGCCTCAGCCTCTATCACTCATAAAATGCAGAAGAGAAATTGATATGACTGTTTTCTCCCTTTAACGCAATTGTCAAATGTAAGCCGTCTATTAAAATCTATCCCATAAGTACCTTAAAGTGAAGTCTTGTTTGAAAAAAATGCTGACAGACAGGCTCATTATAACAGAAGAGACTATGTAAGGCTACATGCACATTCATTCACATAGTTACATAGTTACATAGTATTTGAGGTTGAATAAAGACATTAGTCCATCAAGTCCAACCTATTAGGATCTCATTCTAGGAGTACCTGTACCCCTGTATATAACGGTCCCTTAAGAAATCGTCCAAAAGTTTCTTGAACAATTCCACATTCTTTGCTGAAATCACTGCCTGTGGCAGTGAGTTCCAGACCCTAACTGATCTTACTGTGAAGAACCCCCTTCGCCCCTTGTGCTGGAATTTTTTTTCCACCAATTTTAGGTGGTGGCCTCTAGTTTTTGTAATGGAGTTAATTTTAAACAGTTTATCGCTAATGTTGCTGCCACCATTGAACATTTTGTACATGGAGATCATATCCCCCCTTAATCTCCTCACCTCCAATGTGAACATGTTTAAATTTAGTAGCCTTGTCTCGTACCTCTGGTCCTCCATACCCCTAATTCACGATTACCTGTGGTTCAGGATAGATGATTGTCCCTGGATGAAGAAAGTTTCGTCCAGCATTAATCATCTATTGCAGAACGCAGGTAATAGTCCCATGTGAAAAAAATAAAAAATCCCCATAGGGATGCACACCTTGGGAATTGATCACAAACCATTTATTAAAAAATAACAACTTTTATTAAACATGATTATTAAAAAATAACAACTTTTATTAAACATGGTTATTAAAAAATAACAACTTATATTAAACATGATTGTAAAACCTCTATTAAAAAAAAATGAATTTAATCTCAAACCTGCATGATGTCAGTGTATAGCATATGTTAAGTTTCATAAATAGTAAATACTATCCCTTGTCAAAAACAGAAAATCATCGGCAATTAATATCTCACATTATAAGAACAAATTTAATATTAAATTAGTACACAAATACTGGATATATCCAATTTCAATCAAGTTTAAATAGAGTATTTAGACAGTTGAAAAGAATCTCATGCAAGGCAGGCTGGAGCAAATATATAGCAAGCAGGTAGCTCAAAGCGGAGTAGCCAAAGGTGAATGCTCTGCCAGTATATGTGTTCTAATTTCACATCATACGTTTTCCTATAGTGTGTTTGAGATATTATTGGCCAGTGATTTCTGTCACCTATATATGACAAGGGATAGTATTTACTATTTATGAATCTTTATGAATCTTAATATATGCTATACACTGACATCATGCAGGTTTGGGATTGAATTCATATTTTTAATAGAGGTTGTACAATCATGTTGCTTTTTAATAATTGGTTTGGATTAATTCAGGTGTGCATCCCTATGCATATTTATATTTGGGTTTTAATACCGCTTTTGGAGTTTTTTATTTCCCATTAAATTCTGTACTCAACTACTCCTTCCCTTTAGTGGGACCCCTTGTTTAATATCAGTAATAGTTCCATGTACAATTGCATTCGGACAGCCACTGACAGATGTGGCCACTGTCACCCTATCATTAACTTGAACACAAGTGTGGCCACATTTGTATGGACACACGTGGAATTCCTGCTGCAAGAATCCTCAGGAATCCCCAGCTGCAACCTTAAAGTGACATTAAACCCTGAGATTGTTTAACATAAAACAATACTGTAATGTGTGCCTTACTGTAATCCATGGTTGTTTCTCTTCTCTTTGCTGCTCTTCCTTTTAAATCCTCATGTCTTCTCATACTGGGCAGAACTTCTGTTTTGCAACAGACTGCCTTGTCTCTGGAATGGCTACATGGTGTCTGTGTGTACGTTTGCAACCTGAGCCAGCACTACAGGAAGAGGCACTCAGCTGCAAAGGGAAGTTCTCCCCAAGCATGAGAAGACATGAGGATTTAAAAGGAAGAGCAGCAAAGAGAAGGGAAACAACCATGGATTACAGTAAGGCACACATTACAGTATTGTTTTATGTTAAAAAATCTGAGGGTTTAATGTCACTTTAAGCTCCGTGTAAATGAGGCCTAAGTCTCTTCTGCCATAGAAGCTTCTTCCTGCCTGTCAGCAGTTTGCACATGTGCAGCTCAGTGTACAGGCTCGGCAGGATTTTCACCAAGATGATGTAACTCCATGTGCAGGAGTTACATCATCAGGGTAGGGCCAATCAAGTGGCCAAGACTCAGACCTAGGAAAAGGACCGGGATAAGATGAATGGAGGAGAGCCCGGACATCACACCACTGGAGGGATCATGTTAGCAGCAGACATCTCAACTCTCCCGAATGTTCCGGGAATCTCCCGCTATAAGATAGCGGCTCCCAGACACCCGGGAGAGAAACATTTTCTCCCAGAACGGTCTACTCTGCTTTATCTAGCAGAGTAAACCTTTCCCTGCTATCTTTTTTTGGGGTTTTTTTTCTTGACGTTGGGGCCGCCGGCGACCGTCAGTCAGAAAAAAAAACCTGCATAGGAACTAATAGCTAGATTGCTATTGGCTATTTCAATTTGCAATAGCCAATAGCAGACTAGCTATTACACCTGCTATTCCTTGTTGTTAGACACCCCCCCCCTGTGGATGGGGGGGCGGGGGGGACAGAGGGCACCTCCCTGAAAGGAGAAGGGCACCTCCCTGAAATGACTTGTTTCAGGTTGGGATCCCTGCAGCAGGCAAATCTGCCATAATGTTCTAATATGCTGTGCATACTAGCACATAATGGCTAAAAGCTCCTGGGGCTCTGTTTTATGCTTCACATCCACTTTAACTGTCATTGTCGATTACAGTTTTTTTTTTTTTACTTACACATAACGGTGAGATCTGTAGACACAGGAAGTATACATGCTTGACTGATAAGATAGAAAGGGATATGTGACCTCAGTGATAGAACAGATAAAGATTAACGTGTATCTAAAACGAAAACAAAAACCTATTATAATGCAGGTTATTAGTCCGTGCTAGATGTAGTAGCTGCATTCATTTTCTTTTTCTTTCAGCCAAAATACAGTTTCTGTGGGTATAAAGTACCTGATGATCCTGCTGGAAATCCGGCATGATTGTAACTTCCTGTGCACTGAATTCTTGAACAATGTTATCAGCTCTGCCAGTTAACTTCTGTGAAATACAACCCCCCCCCCCCTCCCAATTGTTATAGAGATGAGGAGAGGGGAGAGTGTTTGTAGTCCAAATCTGGAGAGCAGCCTAGGATGGCAACACTGCTCCTCAATGTCACCCTGGGACAAGACTATCAAGACTAAAAGGGGGAAAAAGCCTGAAACAGGAAAAGTAATGCAGCCACCACATCTAAGGACTGGCAAGCTACAATATAATATAATACATATATGTTCTGGGATTTAGATATAATTTATCAGAACACAGAAGTGTGTGTGTAACAAGACCAGTCTTATTCCTGTTTGTTGTCATGAACAGACAAACTTGGAGGATCACTTGAAGGGCCAGTTCCTCAGTTTGTATTTGGGTAGATTCTGGCAAGCTGAAGCATTCAAAGGTTCTCTCAGGAGCTCTGATGGTGACATATTTGCAGCCTGATTGCCATAACTGCTCACTTGCTGTGACCCGCCCTTTTTCATGTCTTGAATTTTGTATTTATTATGCATTATAGAGATGGTGGCAGAAAACATGAGGGGCCATTCACACTTGCAAGTGTTGCACGACAATGCATGGTGTATGCACATTTCGGTGCATTGCCATTCATTTTTATAGGAGTCCTATAGTCCCAGCATATACTATCCTGTTATAACACCAGCACTGTGATAGGAATACATTTCAGAGTTGTCGTTGATAATGCAATCAAAGCTTACTTGAAAAAGCAGTACTGCCTTCTGTCTGCCCATCACTTTCAACAACTTCCTGGATTCCCAGTGTGCTTTTCATCTCTCTCCTTGCTGCTTGATGTGATGCAATCTCGATTTCCCAAGACTACATATCCCATTATACATTATTTCCAGCAAGCAATGATAATGTTACATTGTTCAGCTGGTGAGTTCTAGTTCAGAAGATAGGCTTAGGTGTGGTGACACAAAGAAGTGCATATTCCCAGGACTGAATTAAATTGTGCCAATGTATTAAAGTACATCCTATGGGCAACTTCAGTAAGTACGTTTACAAACTTCTAGATCGATATGCTTATTAGGAGTGGGATAGAGCTAGGGTTGCCACCTGTATGGGATTCACCCAAACAGCACGGAATTGGAATCTTGTGCCTGGTTTTCAAGTCAGCTGAAAACCGGACACAAGATGCAAGCAGACAGGGGCAACCCCAAGGTCCTGCTGTTCCTGCACGTGTGAGGAGGAAGCTGCTGCTCTGTATGGTTTCCCCGGGCTGTGTTTACCTTTCCTGGGGACACACGAACTGCTGCACCTCCATCCAGCCACATCCAGATAGGGGACAGCATAGTCTGCCCATCTACCAGACAACAGCTCAGCTCATCATTGCCTCAATGGAGGAATTCACTTAGTTCAGTACTTGGACCAGCACCCCAGATGATGAGATGAGGAGGTATTGACATGAGCTGGGTATCAGCAAGACACAAATAAGGAAAGCTATTCCTGGAAAAGTTAAACTTGAAACACACTGCTTGAAGTTGCAGGTACCAGAAATGATCCATATACTGTATATTGTGCCATAGTAAGAAAGAATGTAGATGTAAGTGACCCATTCTAGTGTAAATATTTTCTACAACCATTTTTGGGACCTGTTCCTTTTGGTGACCACTACGGACTTGTAGATTGTTTCCATTTAACCACTTCCTGTCCTGAGAAATGTCTTACTATTTGCACACACATGATATGATATGAATTTTTGGCTAGAAAACAGCTTGAAACCCCCAAACAATTATATATTTTCTGAAAGCAGAGGCCCTGTAAAATAAAAAATTGCTAGTTGCTATTTTTAATGTTGCATCATTTTTGCGCTTGCTTATCAAATCAGTAATTGTAGGATAAAATACACTTAAATTATATTTTGTTTGCATTTTTAAAATTTTTTAATATGTTACTTTAATTTTTATTTTTTTTACACTGAACTTTATTGCTATCACATAGGGGACTAACAGCCCCCTATGTAATAGTAATTAGGAAATGACAGGTCATCTTTATGGCGACATCAGGGGTCTTTCAGACGCCTAATGTCACCTAGGGACCCCAAAGAAGCTGATGAAGCTGCACTAGAGTGTTCGGGGTTTGCTTGAAGAAAAGGTGACAACCTTAGATAGAACATTTGAACATTCAATATAGAAATACATATTTATTTTTAGCTTTTTACCATAGATACCTTTTAATGGCACTCCAATGCACTTACACAGAGCAAACAGAGTTGAGCCTAGTAGAGTAATATTGCTTTAGCACCAGTGGTTGAGTGCCTAACCAGTAACATGATGGAAAACTAGCCCTGATAAGGCGTAAACAGCTGCCATTTTATTAATCATTAATCTTTAATCATTAATATTTGATTACATTTTTTTTATTGCTGTCAGAGGTTCATAGAACGTCATTTTGATCATTTTCCATGACAAGACATTGTGGCTTTATTTTTTTTTAAATAGGGAACTGGCACGCAATAGTTTTTGGATACTTCAGGGATGGCTTCTTTATCTTCTCAGTTGATTCTTCATCTGTTGTATATTATAGCCCCATGTAGATACACAGAAGAAGGAGAGTGTTTCTGAGCTGTGCTGTTTACCATCGGTTAATTTCAGTCTTAGAGGAGTTTCAGAGTTCAGAGATTGAGTCATTATGTGTGCAAGCAGTGTGGGGTTTTTTCTTGTTACATCTTATGGTATCTTGGCTGAATTTGACCATAATGTGTGTTGATGGTTCTGTTACAGTTGTCACTATGAGATAAGGCTACAAGCTTCTGTACATGGCTCTTCTTTGGGCCTGAGCAGCTGGAAGTGTAACTCAGAGGCAGGTCAAAGCAACTCCTTAGACCCCATTCACACTGAGCGATTTGTAGTGCATTTTCCACTCAAAAATCGCTCAAATATGAAGCTCCATGTAGCTCTTCCAATGCATTTCAATGGAGATGTTCACATCTTGAAGCTCAATGTCGCCTGTAGCTTGTAGCTGAAGCTTGTAGCTCATGAGACATGAGCTATTTTTTGGTGGATGTCATGCTTCTTGGCCCCAATAGACTTCAATGGTGTCTCTCATTTCCTGGCGTTTTTGCGCGACATTATGGCACGATGTTGCGCTACACAACTGAAAAAGCGCTTATTTTGTTGTAGCTCAGTGTTAAACAATTAAATGGCAGATCAAAGAAACTCAAATGCAAGTCAAAACAACTAAAGCAAAAGACAAAGTAACAAAAAATGATACAATTTGCACAGGTCTATTTACAAAAGGGTGAAGAGTTTGGAGAAGACAGGAGAAGTGAACAAACTAGGACAACATAGCTGATTTGGAAAATGTCTCCAATTCAGCTCACTTTCCAGTTCAGCTATGTTGTTCTAGATTGTTCACTTCTCCTGCCTTCTCCCAACTTTTTACACTTTAGTGAATAACCCTATTAGTCCCGTGTAAAACGTTTAGTTGCAACTTGGAACTTACACAGGGCTCACTCTCCTTACTTGGTGGCTGAATGGAGCAGTGGGGCAGCAAAAAGAAAGTATGTGAAGCTAGACGGATCAGGATTTAGGAGACTGTGTTACTGGGGGAACTGCTGCAGGTATGAAATACAGGCCCCTACTGGTACCTGTGATAGCATCCTAAACGCATTGTGTCAGGAGAATGCTGGGCTGTTCTGACTGGCAAAGCTCTGCAAAAAAAAACGTATTTTGCGACTAATTGTGATGCAGATTTGTTTTAATAAATGTCTCCCAAAGTTTTTAGGTAATATTTTCAAATGTGCATGGTAAGCGCGGCAGTTTTGGATGTTTATCATCTGCTCTTTTTTTGTACAAATTCTGAAGAATATGATTCAGCCATGCAGGAGTTAACATGACAAAGCACACTGCCAGACTTCCAGAAGAGTGCTGCACAGTGTGCACAATGACTCAGCAAAAGACTGCTGAATAACATGACTAAGCTGCCTCCACCCATAGACAGGGCTTGAAAAATACATGCCTTCTGTCCTTAGAGATAACACAGACATGAACTGACTTGTCTAATGTCGTATGATGCCATATACAGCAAAGACAGGAACTAATAGATAATGTGCACCAGAATGCTGCAGACTAACTTGAAAAACATATTGATATTCCGTCTTAAAGTCTATTTCCACTTTCACAACCAAATTGGGTTTCTTGGCTGCTTAAGGGTTAAAATGTCTACTTGCTTCTGCTTCTATTGTAATGTTAAGAGGGGTTGTGAGTAGGGATGCACTGAAACCATTTTTCCAGACCCAGTACGAGTACCAATACTTTTCCTCAAGTACTCGCCAATACCATTACTGATACCTTTCTTTTTAGTGTCATGAGACAGTTTTTCTAAAACAATACTGACTAATGATTTTATGACAGTGGTGGAGCACCAGGGCCAAGTCCCAGCTGCAACCCCTGTGACCCTGGTAGTTCTACCACTGATTCCAAGCTAGAGGGACTACACATCCCAGAAATCCTTTATACAGCAGTACAGAATACCACCAACTATAGAGGACTACACATCCCAGCAAAACATTATACAGCAATGCAGAATAATATGAAGCTACATACTCTAGGGGGAATTTATCAAAACTGGAGCAGACAAATTCTGGAGCAGCTGTGCATGGCAAACAATCAGGTTCTCTCATTTTCAAACCTTAACTGAACAGACTGAAGAGAGAAGCTGATTGGTTGCCATGGGCAACTGCTCCACATTCTGTCTGCTCCAGTTTTGATAAATTCCCCCCTCTGTGTTGCTCAGCAGGGCTGTGCGGGGTCTTAGGAGGCTGTGCGGGGGCTGTGCATTCTCACCAGGGCTGTGCATTCCCACCAGGACTGCATGGGGTCTTACCAGGGCTGTGCATGCTCACCAGGGCTGTGAATTCTCACAGGGGCTGCATGTGGTCTTACCAGGGTTGTACATTCTCACCAGGGCTGTGCATTCTCACCTAGGCTGCATGCGGTCTCACCAGGGCTGTGCATTCTTACCACGGCTGTGTGCAGCATCTCACCAGGGGTGTGCATTTTCACCAGGGCTCTGCATTCTCAACCAGGTCTGCATGCAGTCTCACCAGGGATGTGCATTCTCACAGGGGCTTGCTCTCTCATGTGGGCTGCGTGTGGTGTCTCACCAGGGCTGTGCATTCTCCCCAGGGCTGCACATTGTCACCAGCGCTGTGCATTCTCACCAGAGCTGCATGCAGTATCACCAGGGCTGGGCACCAGTATCTCTCCAGGACTGTGCATTCTCTCCAGGCTGTTCAGGGTCTCGGGGGTGTGGGTGACGGGGCGGAGTCGGAGGAGGCAAAGTGCGGCCAGACCGGCGTTGTAAAGACAGCCGACGTGAGCTCCCCACAAGGATGCCGAGGTCCCGAGCAAGTGCGGGACCTCAGACAGCCAAACCCATTTAAAATTTAAAGCGTCGATATCGGCGCTTGGTATCGGGGGAAAATGACCGGTATCAGTGCATCCCTAGTTCTGAGGGGCTTCACTATTGTATGTTAATTAAGCTAATGAAAGAAATGTAATCCTGAAATGTCAGTACTAAGTCTTTCTGTAAGGACAGATCACTGTGAGGGTGCTCAGAAAAATCAGCCATGTTGCCTACTACAACAAAGCTTCTAAAAGATAAGAAATATATTTTTTTAAATCAACGTTTATTCAACGGAGTAATAATCTGACATTCAAACTTATCCCAAAAGACTGCACGCAGGCAGTCAGTGAATACTCATTTACATTGAATGAACAAGCATATCAAATAGTGTAGCATAATATCAGACAGATTTGGTTATATCAGGACTCAATGGCACAGTAATAAATCATGACCCTGTAGAGAGAACAACATATCAGCCACTGGTCAAAGACATTGCATAGCATGTTTCGTACGTATGTGTTGGTCGCCTTACATTTCACAATATACGTGCTGTGGGAAAGGCCTCCCCTTCGTAGCACATATTTGAGGTAGAATACAGAAACGCTAGATACTAGAAAGGCACTGGGTCCCAAGCACTGTATCACCGCTACTGCCAAATATCATACTTTCTGAGCTTTAGGCGACTAAGGCGGGTACCTCGAGGGGTGAGGTAGAGAGGAGAAGAAAAGATAAAGTTGCAAGAATCAGGCAAGAAAAGGTTAGTAGATCAGAGGGCGGGGAGAGTAGCATGGAGGAAAGGGATCCGCGTATCTGGTATCACCCCTGAACAGAACACATCTGCCGCAGGCTCCCCCTGGGGCGGCCCAAGGCTTAGCAGCAGTCTAGGGCCCAGGTCCTTCCCTCCAGAAGCGACCCAGAGTCTACCCCTGCGAGGTCATGATCTGTAAGTAGGGGTCAGTGGTGGTGTAGTGCTCCCACGCTCTCCAAGTAGTGCGAAACCGCTCTTCCGTGTTACGAACAGTGGATGTGAGATCCTCCATGAGATGGATCTCTTTGACCTTTGTGAGCCATAGGCGCAAGGACAGGGCTTGGGTCGATCTCCAGAGTGCCGGGATGCAGGCCTTTGCGGCATTGAGTAGATGAACAGACAGGGATGTTCTGTATTGGCGTCGTGTGAGCCTGGTCATGTGCAGTAAGAACACCGACGGATCCAGCTCCAGCTCCGGAGTAATCAGGGTATTGATAATGTTACCCACATCTGTCCAGAATCTGGACAGGGAGGGGCAGCTCCAGGAAATATGGAGCATAGTGCCTCCCGGGGCGCCACATCTCCAACAGATGTCAGGAATAACTGGGTTCATCTTGTGAATTACGCGTGGTACCCTATACCAGCGAGACAGGACCTTGTACCCCCGTTCTTGGAATCTGTTGGCAATCGAGCACTTGAGGGCAAAATTTATCATGGTGTCTCTCTGCTGAGGGGAAAACGTAACGCCCAATTCTACTTTCCACTTTTGTAGGAACTGGGGGGAAAACTCTGCTGGAGGCGTAATCAGTAGTTTATAGATCTGAGACAGCGCATGTCGAACCGGCTCCCCGCGTCCACAGATGACCTCAAGATAAGAAATATTAAAAAAAAATAATAATCATTTTTCGGTATGCTGTGTCAATAGGAACACATAACAAATATATAGAGAGGTTTTCTCAAATTTGACTACAAAAGTGGAAATGCATTTTAAAGGATTAAACCACTTGAATCACATGGTTGCTGCTTCTTGATGTTTAAAAGTTGTATCTTCCTGCAGAATCAGCTGATCCTCTGAGCACTGGCCCTTAAAACCTGTTTTAGGGTGGCTCCTCTCCCTTGCAGGGTCCTATGGACCCATCCTTGTGTGTGTTAGTAAGCTGTGTGTCTCTACACACGCAAAGGCACAGCAAGGCGTGACACTACCCTGCTCCTCCGTTCTCCAAGCTAGTAGATGGACAGCTGCTGGAGACTAGGCTGTCCCTTGTGATCTTGTACTGGACAGAAAGTTCAGCGAAGCAGAGCTGTGAGAGTTGGAGCCAGCTGCTTGGTAATATTTTGACTGTAAGTGCTTGGGAAAAATTTTAAGAGACCCTGTGCTGTAAATTTGATCTGGATTTATTATTGAAAAAACGTGTGAAGGTTTGATACTATTTTAAAACATTATATAAATGAGATATGAACACTGTTCACATTTATGTACCACATGTAAAAGAATTAGGGATGCACGGATATATTGGCCGCCGAAACATATCGGCCGAAAATGGCACTTTTGGCATAATGCCGAAAGTGCCATTTTCCTGTCGATACATCGGCGCATCCCTGCTTTCTCTCCTCCCCGCTGGGCGCTGCTCTGTGTCCCAGCGGGGAGGAGAGAAACTGTGGCAGCCGGCCGAGCGCTGCTGGAGGAGAGCGTTGTGAGCGGCCGGTGTCTCTTTTCACACCGCTCAGCCTCCTATCACAGTCCGGCAGAGCGGTGTGAGTGGAGACAGGCCGCGCTGTCACTACACCGCTCGATCAGCCTCCTGTGACAGCGTATCAGAGAGGAGAGCGAGGTACAAATCGGTGATCGCTCAGTGTTTGTACATAATTGAGGACATGGCATGGTTACGATATCCTCAATTATGAATGATTGGGAAGTGATCTACATCACCTCCTGTGCATCCATAGTTGTAGTTATAGTAAACACACTATGTTCTCGTGTTATGAATGAACAGGAACACTCAGTATAGAGGATTCCTGTTCATTGATAACAGGTGACACAGAAAAAGAGATTGAGGACTCTGTGTCCTCAATCTCTTTTTCTATTAGAGCGGAGTACACACATTCAGTGATCTTAAATCATCGCTGACTGTTTGTACATAACTGTGGACATAGTATGCTTACTGTGGCCCCAGTTATGAATGAACAGGAAGTGCTCTACATCACTTCCCGTTCATTCCTGATTGTGGACTTGGTAACTAATACTATCTCCTCAGTTTATGAGAACATGAACACTTAGTATAGAGGCTTTCTGTTCATTCATAACAGGGGCTGTAGAAAGATTGAGGACTCAATCCCTTTTTCTGTTTCAAAATGGAAATATCAGGGGTCTGTTTAGACAGCTGATATTTCCCCAGAGTCCCTAACAGTAAAGTAAAAAAGAATAATAATAATAATTAAAAATAATTAAGAAAATTTGAAAAAGGTTGGCCAAAAAAAAAAGTCATTTTCGGTTTTGGTTTCGGGCCTGACAATTTTTTTTATTTCGGTTTCATCCCTAGTTTAGTTTCGGTGCATCCCTAGTTTCTTCTGAAGTTAGGCTTTAAGTAAACTAATTTTTATTTCATGGGAACTGGTTATTTTACTCACTAACCTTTTATTCCTATATGGGAAATATTGTACTTCCTATTTTACACTTTACAGTTGCTTGACGTGTTCAAGAGGTTTAATGTTCTGTATTTAGAATTTTTGCTGTACATATCTTAAAACAAACCTACTAGGCTGGAAGATTTTATGGGACTTTCTGTTTGCCATCTGGTAACTGTGAGGGGTTTCAAAGTTCACTGAGACTGAGTCATCTGAATGTGTAAATTGTTAGTGTTTCTTGCATTTTCTCATTTCTTGCGGAATGTTGGCTGAATTCAGTGCAGTCATAAACTAGGACTTCCATTTCATGGTCATAGTACTTATATATCTATAATCTCTTCTTCAGGGATCATGTGGTTGTCATTGATAAATATTGACATCATCACACTGGCTGTAACAAGATCATTTAAAATTCTAATGACTTTCCTACTCTTAAGGTTGAGAAAACAAATCCACGTGACCCAAAATTTGAGATTGAGATGCTTTGCTTGAGACCAATATTTACGTATTATGAGTGTTTAGCACTGCCACCATCTTCACCATTGTGTGGCTGCATTTTAATATTACTTGACAGAAAAGCTGACATTCTTTTACATTTTCAAATTTTGGGAATAACTTTATTAGTGTAAACTGTAGACTCTAAGACTAGTATCTGAGACACGCATCATTGACAAGAGTGCCCGTGTCAGATATGTTTCAGAGTAAGCATACAGGACACATTTGGATTTGCTGTTACTTGGCAGCAAAGCTGAACATTTTTTCTTCTTTTTTAAATTCATTTTAATTTTTATTCTGCTTAAAAGGGCTTGCTGTATCACAAGGAGCCTATTAAAGTTATATGTAAACTTAATCACGAAAACATCACACAGTATAAGCTTTAACACGTTAATGTAATTTCCAAAGCAATTTTTTTTTTAAACCTTTACATCTTGGAGTTCAAGTGGTTATAACAAGATCATAGCTGCAGCAGCATCCTTGATCTTTGTTTCTTTTTAAACTGCTGACTCCTGGTTGTCATGTACAATTTATCTGGGTATAGAGCCGCCCAATCACTTTTATGGGCCTAAGAAGGTGCACAAACCCCATCCACCCTTCTGCTGCGGTTTATGGGCTCTCCAGCGTTTCTGGGGAGCCTGGGTCCACAACAAATGACTTCAGGATGGTGAGCAGGAACAGATCGAGCAGCTTCTGTTATCTGATCTGCTCTGTGATCAGTGAACTTGGAAGCTCTGTGCTATAAGAATTTTTGGGTTCACAGCTGTCACATTCTCACCAGCACAGCTTGTAAACAGCTAATTCATAAGGATTTGTGCTTGAGTGGCTGTAGCAGAGGACAGGAGAGACATTAGGGGGTCTAATACACCCTTAATGTCTTCATAAAAACATTAAGGTTGTACCAGACTTATTTTTTACAGATGTCTTCATAGAGAGTATCTGTCACCTGCCAATGCTATCACATGGGGCTGGACAGATGTTCCAGGAGGTTTTATATTCCATTCAAAAGGCTAGATTAATGTGCAATAAGCTTGGAAAAATCTCATTATTTGGGCTACAACTTTGGGTAGGGGGGGTCATAAAGCCTCTTATAGACAAGACTTAGGCAATTAAAAGTTGGCCCTAGCCAGTGTAAAAAATCAGGATAGGGCCTTTCTAAGGATTGTAAGGCACTACTGGAGATGTGTGCCTAACTATAACAACTCAATCTACTGATTGAGTTGTTATAGTTAGAATAAAGAGCTTTTCCAGAGCTGAAAGCAGTATTGTATAAAGCCGACCATACACCTATAGATTATCTGCAGATTGTCTATGGTTAGATGGAAAAAGTGCAACAGATTCCTCCATCTATGCTAAACTTTGTGAATGGAGGAATCTCCAGCTGGGCCAAGCTTCAGTATCTTGCTAGTCGGCCCCGCTGGTTCTCAAAACACCTGAACAATGCCTAGCAAGATACTGAAGCTCGGCCCAGTGAGAGATATCTCCATCAACACAGTTTAGCGTAGATGGAGGAATCTGTTGCACTTGTCCCATCTGACCAGAGAAAATCTGCAGAAAATCTATAGGTGTATGGCCACCTTAAGGGACCAGTGTTAAAGCCCCCAACTTCAGTCAAAAATGTCTTGTACAGACAGATGCCTCGGATGTTGACCTGGGAGCAGTCTTGTCCCAGGAAATTTATGGGGAAGAACATCCAGTAGCATAGGGGAACTAGCTAATAGTGCAAAAGGAGTGTCTGGCTATAAAAAGGGCCTTAGATCATTGAGGTATTACATTTTGGCAGACAATTTCAATTGATTACAGACTCTTACCCACTACAGTGGATGGATTGGAACAAAGAAAACAATGCAAGGGTCACACGATGGCTCCTGGTTCTGCAAAACTTTGGAAAGCAAGGCAACGACCTCACAAGAGAATGCTGATGCACTGCCATGTGTCCATTGCATGTTGGCAATATGAGCTCCTTACCACAGGCCTGAGCAGAAGGTGATGGTATGTGAGGCACTGGCTGGCAAATTTGTGGACAATGTGGATCTGTCATCTAGGTTTCTCACATACACATGCTGAGGGGCCCCAGGGTTTATGATTCATATGGCTCAGATTCGTAATAAATGCTGTTGTGGGTCCTGTCATAAAAGTACAAAATGCTACCAATTTTTTTTTACTGAACCTATTAGGGGACACCCTGTAAGTCAAGAACTGACCTGAGTTTAGTTAGCCTGAGGCTTAGCCGAACAGATGTTTTGTGTGTTTTAAGGTATGGACTTGCTGTACAATGCTCTCCTGCATTGAAACGGTGTTTGTTTGCTGCTCTGCTGAATAAAAGTGGACAACAAACCTGTTTGGACTGTTCCTGGTTGTCAGAAAGCCAGAGCCAGAGTTCAAGTGTCGCCGTCTGCGCATGCGCAGGCGCCTGTTGTAAACCATAGAGCCATAATAGGAGCAGCGTCTTTGCATGGACATGCGCACGTACGTGCGGGCCGACGTGTCATTTGAACAATTGGCGCCAACTGGGCTATAAAGGCTGTGTTCAGCTATCCTCCTATGCTGTCAGATCGTCAGCTTCCTGTGTTCTGTGTTCCTGTATTTTCTGTATCCTGATTACCCGTTACTGACCTGGCTTGGCCTACCCTCTGTTGTTGCTTGCTCCCTGAAGACCCCGGCTTGTTTTTGACCTTGATTCTGCCTCACCCCTTGTACTACATTGCCAGCTCATTGATGACCTCGGCCTGCTTGACGATCCTTCTGCCTTGTGTGTCCTGCTTCCAGCTTCCTCAGCTCATCGGATCTAAAGCCTACTGGATCCTCTTCGGTGCATCCGCATCCTGCTTCCTGCCCGGATCTACGCACGTCATCTCATCTCGCAGGCGCAACAGGCTAACCAGCCTCTGGCACCCTTGCCCCTCTGTGCCCCGGCGCCCCTGTAACCAATCCAGGTGCTCCGGGACCGGAGCTGTGAGAGAGGCCGCCCTCGTCAACTCAGACTCCCCTAAGGTACGTGACACTGGTTGTCCCTGTCTCATGCATGGTTTACCATGGTTTGCCTATACCACGCACACACACACTCAATTTTCAGTTGCCTAATCCCTCCAACAAACAAGCGGCTCCAGAATCTGGATATGTTCCTTAACCAGTCACTCAGTATACTCTGTGATCTGATACACAGATGCTTCTTATAGCTTTGTTTGATATAATGTGTATTCCATTGGGTCACGGCCTATTATATGATGGCTGCTTTTAATTTTGTGTTGTGTTTTGCTGTGTATTACTCAAACCATTCACAATGTCACCTATTAATTGACTACAGATGATTGTATTGATCAGAATGTGAATACTTTTATCAAATGGAAACATCCTAAAATAATGTGGGGAACTGTTGACAGTGGGAAGGTAAAATTAAATTGTATGTTTTGTATTCCTTACATAGTATCCTAGGATCTAGGACACTTTCAATATTATGAATTCTTTTTTTTTTAGGAATTGTTTCCTATTTATAAAAAGCATTGCAAGAGCTACAGTAATTCTATCAAATGTCCCGATTTCTCAGTGGGAGGGTCTGACTTCATTATAACCACCTGGAGCAACCTCATTGTTGTAATGAGAAAAACTGTAATCTTGGTATACATTCAGAAATGTAAAAAATAACTTTTGCAGTGGGGCTACCCCCTCACTACAAGGGTTAAGTGCTCCTTTTGGTCTTTTGGTCTAGGTGCTACAATAAAGAAAATCCTGATCCTCTGTCCCACATGGCTGCTAGTCCGGTCCCCGCAGCCCCTGGGCTTCGGCAGCCTAAGGACCCTTGACATCATCACGTCTAATGCAGCTGAGTATATTTCATTTATTTAAGCCCCAAGCCAAAAACAAGCACTTAACCCTTAGAGATTGTTAAAGGAGAACTATGAGGTGAGTGATTTTCATACCTACGCTCGCTCACTCCCCGACCATCTCCCTGTCAGTCACCGCTCCCTGCAGGCATCCCCCCCCTCTCCGATCCTCCAGCACTGACTGGAGGAACAGACAGGGGAAGGGGTGGGCACAGCTGGCTCTGCCGCTAGATAGTCAGAGCCCCCTGTCAATCAGTCAGCTGGGTGGTGCTGGACAGTATTGTCGGGATCCGTCACAGCTGTGAGCTCGCTATAGCTCGCTATATACTGAGCACGTTTGGCCGATTTGAAGGGAAGAGCCCATTCGCCTCAGCCAATACAACATCTGGATAGGTTGAAGTGAACGTTTGCCAGTTCATTCCCTGCTGTTCACCCCTATTCTCATTCGGTTCGGTCATTCTGTTTATTATTCAGAGGTTGTGAAGCAGAATGAAAACTGTTAATGTAAACAACAAAAAACAAACAAACAGCATGGGGTCCTCTCCCTAAATCATGAATGTTAGAACCTCTGATGTGTAAAAAGAAAACGTGCTGTCCCCCCTAAAAGCCCATACCAGACCCTTAATCTGAGCAACAGCCTGGCAGAACAGAAAAGGGGGGTTTGTACTGCACCATACCAGGCCACTTGCCATCGACATTGGGAGGGTGCTTTTCAGGTAGAGATGGGCTTGATGTTCGAGTCGAACTTGAGTTCGACCGGAACATCGGCAGTTCGTGTGTTCAGCGAACACACGAATTGTCAGGGCGTTCAGCGGGCTATTCGGCCGCCGAGCTCCCCGCAAGGCACTGTGCCTTGTGAGCCCTGATTGGCTAAAGCCTTGCACCTTGCACCCCAGGTCAGGTGCAAGTACTCTGTAAGAGCCATGCCAGGTCCAGTACTCTGTAAGAGCCATGATTGGGCAAAGTCATGATAACTTTGCCAAATCATGGCTTACCTGTTACAACTGTACACAGTTGGGTGGAGCTAGCTGTCACTGTTTATATGTTGCCGGCATCTGTCAAAATGCCATTCTGCGGCGGGTGTTCGTTGCAAACGAATGGGATGGCGTTTTTTAAAATTATTATTTCTATTTATTAGTACGTGCGGGCCGACGTGTCATTTGAACAATTGGCGCCAACTGGGCTATAAAGGCTGTGTTCAGCTATCCTCCTATGCTGTCAGATCGTCAGCTTCCTGTGTTCTGTGTTCCTGTATTTTCTGTATCCTGATTACCCGTTACTGACCTGGCTTGGCCTACCCTCTGTTGTTGCTTGCTCCCTGAAGACCCCGGCTTGTTTTTGACCTTGATTCTGCCTCACCCCTTGTACTACATTGCCAGCTCATTGATGACCTCGGCCTGCTTGACGATCCTTCTGCCTTGTGTGTCCTGCTTCCAGCTTCCTCAGCTCATCGGATCTAAAGCCTACTGGATCCTCTTCGGTGCATCCGCATCCTGCTTCCTGCCCGGATCTACGCACGTCATCTCATCTCGCAGGCGCAACAGGCTAACCAGCCTCTGGCACCCTTGCCCCTCTGTGCCCCGGCGCCCCTGTAACCAATCCAGGTGCTCCGGGACCGGAGCTGTGAGAGAGGCCGCCCTCGTCAACTCAGACTCCCCTAAGGTACGTGACACTGGTTGTCCCTGTCTCATGCATGGTTTACCATGGTTTGCCTATACCACGCACACACACACTCAATTTTCAGTTGCCTAATCCCTCCAACAAACAAGCGGCTCCAGAATCTGGATATGTTCCTTAACCAGTCACTCAGTATACTCTGTGATCTGATACACAGATGCTTCTTATAGCTTTGTTTGATATAATGTGTATTCCATTGGGTCACGGCCTATTATATGATGGCTGCTTTTAATTTTGTGTTGTGTTTTGCTGTGTATTACTCAAACCATTCACAATGTCACCTATTAATTGACTACAGATGATTGTATTGATCAGAATGTGAATACTTTTATCAAATGGAAACATCCTAAAATAATGTGGGGAACTGTTGACAGTGGGAAGGTAAAATTAAATTGTATGTTTTGTATTCCTTACATAGTATCCTAGGATCTAGGACACTTTCAATATTATGAATTCTTTTTTTTTTAGGAATTGTTTCCTATTTATAAAAAGCATTGCAAGAGCTACAGTAATTCTATCAAATGTCCCGATTTCTCAGTGGGAGGGTCTGACTTCATTATAACCACCTGGAGCAACCTCATTGTTGTAATGAGAAAAACTGTAATCTTGGTATACATTCAGAAATGTAAAAAATAACTTTTGCAGTGGGGCTACCCCCTCACTACAAGGGTTAAGTGCTCCTTTTGGTCTTTTGGTCTAGGTGCTACAATAAAGAAAATCCTGATCCTCTGTCCCACATGGCTGCTAGTCCGGTCCCCGCAGCCCCTGGGCTTCGGCAGCCTAAGGACCCTTGACATCATCACGTCTAATGCAGCTGAGTATATTTCATTTATTTAAGCCCCAAGCCAAAAACAAGCACTTAACCCTTAGAGATTGTTAAAGGAGAACTATGAGGTGAGTGATTTTCATACCTACGCTCGCTCACTCCCCGACCATCTCCCTGTCAGTCACCGCTCCCTGCAGGCATCCCCCCCCTCTCCGATCCTCCAGCACTGACTGGAGGAACAGACAGGGGAAGGGGTGGGCACAGCTGGCTCTGCCGCTAGATAGTCAGAGCCCCCTGTCAATCAGTCAGCTGGGTGGTGCTGGACAGTATTGTCGGGATCCGTCACAGCTGTGAGCTCGCTATAGCTCGCTATATACTGAGCACGTTTGGCCGATTTGAAGGGAAGAGCCCATTCGCCTCAGCCAATACAACATCTGGATAGGTTGAAGTGAACGTTTGCCAGTTCATTCCCTGCTGTTCACCCCTATTCTCATTCGGTTCGGTCATTCTGTTTATTATTCAGAGGTTGTGAAGCAGAATGAAAACTGTTAATGTAAACAACAAAAAACAAACAAACAGCATGGGGTCCTCTCCCTAAATCATGAATGTTAGAACCTCTGATGTGTAAAAAGAAAACGTGCTGTCCCCCCTAAAAGCCCATACCAGACCCTTAATCTGAGCAACAGCCTGGCAGAACAGAAAAGGGGGGTTTGTACTGCACCATACCAGGCCACTTGCCATCGACATTGGGAGGGTGCTTTTCAGGTAGAGATGGGCTTGATGTTCGAGTCGAACTTGAGTTCGACCGGAACATCGGCAGTTCGTGTGTTCAGCGAACACACGAATTGTCAGGGCGTTCAGCGGGCTATTCGGCCGCCGAGCTCCCCGCAAGGCACTGTGCCTTGTGAGCCCTGATTGGCTAAAGCCTTGCACCTTGCACCCCAGGTCAGGTGCAAGTACTCTGTAAGAGCCATGCCAGGTCCAGTACTCTGTAAGAGCCATGATTGGGCAAAGTCATGATAACTTTGCCAAATCATGGCTTACCTGTTACAACTGTACACAGTTGGGTGGAGCTAGCTGTCACTGTTTATATGTTGCCGGCATCTGTCAAAATGCCATTCTGCGGCGGGTGTTCGTTGCAAACGAATGGGATGGCGTTTTTTAAAATTATTATTTCTATTTATTTTTTATTGTTTTATTTTGTCGAGTCGTTGGATTATGTTGGTGGATCAATTTTTTTTTAAATAAAAGAATTGTCAAAAACATTTCTTTTTTTCAAATAAAGGATTTTTTCAAAAGCCACTTTTTTACAATTTTATTTAACCCTTTAGTGAATGGGTAGGGGTACTCGTTCACAAGGGGGGGGGGGGCGCATCTGGGTGCCCCTTTATTAAAGAGGTACCCTGATGTGAATAAGCCCCCTGTCCCCACCCCCACAACCAAAGCCCCAGGGCTTGTGGGGAAGAGGACCTTGTAGCCATCGGCACGCTCCCAGTGCCGAGTGCATGTGGCCTGGTATCGTAGGGAGGGGGGCGCTCGCTTGCCCCCCTCTTTCCTGTCCTGCCAGGCCTGTGCTCAGATCAAGGGTCTGGTAGGGAATTTTAGGGAGGACCCCACATCTTTTCCCCCCATGTTTGGGGGTGGGGTTCCTCCTTAAAATTCCTACCAGACCTTAAGGGTCTGGTATGACTTTTGGGGGAATCACACGCTTTTTTTTTTAAATGGAGTCCCTCCTAACATTCCTACCAGATCTAAAGGGTCTGGTATTGTTTAGGAGGGGGAACCGCACGCTTTTTTTTTTCTCTTTTTAAATGTAATTTCTTCCTTTATAAATGTCAGTTTTGCTGCAGCACGTTCTATACATTGTACAGGTGCACAGCTTTACAGGCAGTTTAAGGGGACCCCCCAGGTACGATATTTAAAGTCATTTTTCATGTTTATTGTTTCACTTTAAGTGATCTTAAAAACACTGCTCCTTTAAAAATTGTATTTTTTAAAAGTGTTTTTTTCATTGATTCCTGTCCCCCAGGGCAGTACCCGAATCTCCATACAGTTTTTATGGCCATTAACTTGCAAATATGCCTTCAAAATTGATTTTCAAAGTTCTACCCCCATAGACTTGCATTGAGTTTGAGTTTGAATTAAACATTTTCAAAAGTTCGAAATCGAACTGAACAAGAGGGTGTTCGGCTCATCACTATGTGCCGGGGGGAAAAGCACCTTGCCCCCATGTCGATGATGGGCCTCTTCCCTACAACCCTGGCCCGGTAGTTGTGGGGTCTGCAGGCAGGGAGGCTTATGTGGCCACTTTGTGAATGAGTGAGGGATAGTTGTTACTAGAGATGCACCGAAATTTAATTTTTAGACCGAAACCGAAAATAAAAAAACTTGACAGGCCGAATTGGGCATCTACAGCACAAGTGATGCACAAATAAGATACATTTTTGTTAATAGTTAGGGTAGTTGAATACATTTTTATGATTTAAATCCTGAGTTTAGTTTCACTTTAAGGTGGCATTTGGCGAGTCTCTCCTATCCTCTGGAACTCTTTACCCCAACCTGGGATCACCTAAAGGCAGTCCCACTCTGACTGCCTTTAGGTGATCCCTTAAGACTCATCTCTTCAGGGAAGCCTATCCCACCTCAGCCTAACCACTCAACCATCACGTTCTCAAACAATTCATCCCCACACAGCTCCCTCCTCATGTATCACTTCCCCCTCCGTTTTAGATTGTAAGCCCTCATGGGCCCTCCTTACCATCTTGTCTTCAATTGTATTGTGATTGCAATGTCTCCCTTATATTGTAAAGTGCTGTGCAAACTGTTGGCGCTATATAAATCCTCTATAATAATAATAACAACAATAATAATTTTTAAGGGTGCAGTGGTCTTTAAAATGCTCCTGAGGATAAAAATAAGCTCCTCTCATCTCAATTATCCTGGATCTATTCTTTTACAAAAGACGGAGTCTAATTAACCCTTATTATCTCAACCAGGGTGCTGTGGCACACTGGTGTGCCTCCTTGCCTCCACAGGGGTGCCACAAACTTTTGTGGTAGTGGGACTGTTATGTGAAGGGGGAAAGAAAACGGATGTGAAGGGAGCTCCTGATGTAAAATGGGAACTCTTATGTAAAGGGGGACTCTGATATGAAAGTGGGGCATCTGATGTGAAGGGGGGGCTACTGATTCAAAGGGTGACTCTGATGTGAAGGGTGAAATCTTGATTTGAAGGGGCGTGTTGATGTGAAGGGAGAAGCCCACTTTATTGTGTGTTTTTACATGGGGTCCCCCTTAAAATCTATATTTTAGACTGGAGGCCTTCAGATTTTGCATACTTTTAAAGGGTGCCGTGACTTAAAAAGGGTTGAGAAACACTGTTTTAGACAGTGAAATTTAAAGTGAAAGTCAGAAATAACAATCAAATACACAAAACATAGGAAAAACACCAATACAAAGAACACTACATTAAATAAACAAAGCAGCACGCTTTTTTTTTTCTCTTTTTAAATGTAATTTCTTCCTTTATAAATGTCAGTTTTGCTGCAGCACGTTCTATACATTGTACAGGTGCACAGCTTTACAGGCAGTTTAAGGGGACCCCCCAGGTACGATATTTAAAGTCATTTTTCATGTTTATTGTTTCACTTTAAGTGATCTTAAAAACACTGCTCCTTTAAAAATTGTATTTTTTAAAAGTGTTTTTTTCATTGATTCCTGTCCCCCAGGGCAGTACCCGAATCTCCATACAGTTTTTATGGCCATTAACTTGCAAATATGCCTTCAAAATTGATTTTCAAAGTTCTACCCCCATAGACTTGCATTGAGTTTGAGTTTGAATTAAACATTTTCAAAAGTTCGAAATCGAACTGAACAAGAGGGTGTTCGGCTCATCACTATGTGCCGGGGGGAAAAGCACCTTGCCCCCATGTCGATGATGGGCCTCTTCCCTACAACCCTGGCCCGGTAGTTGTGGGGTCTGCAGGCAGGGAGGCTTATGTGGCCACTTTGTGAATGAGTGAGGGATAGTTGTTACTAGAGATGCACCGAAATTTAATTTTTAGACCGAAACCGAAAATAAAAAAACTTGACAGGCCGAATTGGGCATCTACAGCACAAGTGATGCACAAATAAGATACATTTTTGTTAATAGTTAGGGTAGTTGAATACATTTTTATGATTTAAATCCTGAGTTTAGTTTCACTTTAAGGTGGCATTTGGCGAGTCTCTCCTATCCTCTGGAACTCTTTACCCCAACCTGGGATCACCTAAAGGCAGTCCCACTCTGACTGCCTTTAGGTGATCCCTTAAGACTCATCTCTTCAGGGAAGCCTATCCCACCTCAGCCTAACCACTCAACCATCACGTTCTCAAACAATTCATCCCCACACAGCTCCCTCCTCATGTATCACTTCCCCCTCCGTTTTAGATTGTAAGCCCTCATGGGCCCTCCTTACCATCTTGTCTTCAATTGTATTGTGATTGCAATGTCTCCCTTATATTGTAAAGTGCTGTGCAAACTGTTGGCGCTATATAAATCCTCTATAATAATAATAACAACAATAATAATTTTTAAGGGTGCAGTGGTCTTTAAAATGCTCCTGAGGATAAAAATAAGCTCCTCTCATCTCAATTATCCTGGATCTATTCTTTTACAAAAGACGGAGTCTAATTAACCCTTATTATCTCAACCAGGGTGCTGTGGCACACTGGTGTGCCTCCTTGCCTCCACAGGGGTGCCACAAACTTTTGTGGTAGTGGGACTGTTATGTGAAGGGGGAAAGAAAACGGATGTGAAGGGAGCTCCTGATGTAAAATGGGAACTCTTATGTAAAGGGGGACTCTGATATGAAAGTGGGGCATCTGATGTGAAGGGGGGGCTACTGATTCAAAGGGTGACTCTGATGTGAAGGGTGAAATCTTGATTTGAAGGGGCGTGTTGATGTGAAGGGAGAAGCCCACTTTATTGTGTGTTTTTACATGGGGTCCCCCTTAAAATCTATATTTTAGACTGGAGGCCTTCAGATTTTGCATACTTTTAAAGGGTGCCGTGACTTAAAAAGGGTTGAGAAACACTGTTTTAGACAGTGAAATTTAAAGTGAAAGTCAGAAATAACAATCAAATACACAAAACATAGGAAAAACACCAATACAAAGAACACTACATTAAATAAACAAAGCTATAAATGAAAAGGGTTTTTTCCTTAAGCAAATTTAGCTCAAGGAGCGAAATTAAGAATTAGTGCTTTGGCTTTAACTTACAGCAGAATAAGTTATTATAATTTCCTAACTCTATTTCACCTAAGTCACTGCACACATCCATACTCATTAGCAGTGCACTACAAAAAAAATGCCATTGTTTACCAATACAACACCATGAATGGAAAACAACCTTGAGATTTCAGGGGAGCACAGGGTATAGGTCAGGATATTTGCATTAATCATCTCACAGCAAGGGTAGTGCCTGAAGGGCTTAAACCTCAACAATGGCCATGGTCAATATATGCATACAGGGAAGATGCTTACAATTTTCTATACAAATGGATGCATGGTAAACCATCTTATAATATATATTAGACATGTGCGGACGAAATTTCTGAAATTCGGATGTATCCGAATTACAGATATGACAAATGCAAACGAATCCGAATTTCCGATTCCGAAATTTGTTAGCGGTAGTCTGTACGAAATTTCGTTTGTTGGGTGAAATTTAGTTGCCGCAAAGTGACATTTGAGAAAAAAATAAAACATTTCCCCCTCTTAAATGTTAAAGCGAAACGAAATTGAAACGACATTTCGTACAGACAACTGCTAACGAATTTCGTCCGAATCCGAATTCCGAAACAAATTGACTTTCGGACCCGAATCCTGAAAAATGAAATAACGCAAAATCCGAATCTAAATGAAACTAAACTAAACAAATGTTTTGCTGGTGCACATGTCTAATATATATTATCATAGTTACCATACTCCATAATTCTACAGGACTGTCTACAAGAGGGGACACAGCTTGAGGTGTTGGAGATTGATGTGCACTGTAAGGGAAGGGTTAGGGAGGGTAAGGGACCAGGGGAGTATATATTTTTTAGGTAGAGGTAATTGTAGGGATAGGGAGGGCGGCCAGTTTGTTCATTGATCCCATGACCAAAACATATATATTTAGTTTCAAAAAAGTTTATTGTCATTTTTCATAAAGGTCAAGTAATTGGTACACACGCTCGAACATCAAGTGCATGAATGTTTAAATGTTAGAGACAACGGTGTTTGTACATAACAAAAAGTCTGCTCTACGGACCCGATAACCCATGTCGGCCAATCAGAGTATATTCAAAGGAGGTATGAACCTCGTCAGTCAGGATTGTAGCATTGAGAACATGAGTAGACATGTGCACCAGCAAAAAATTCGTTTAGTTTAGTTTCGTTTTGAAAAAAAAAAAAAAAATTC